>NC_042997.1:159111394-159133894 GCF_006345805.1 Octopus sinensis | reverse complement strand
GGCCAGTTATTGTTCTTTGGGACAGAGGGGCAAAGGTGTTTACTGTCATAGAGGTCAGCTGCCTTGCAGATATAAAAATGTCTTTGAAAATCAAAGAAAAATGGGATGAGCAACTACTTCGAAACCTCCAGCTTCTATAACCTGACTATGAATTCATATTCATACCAATAATAATTGGAGCTCTAGGTTTTGTTAGTAAATGCTTAAAGGAGAATCTGGATAAACTGGGATTTTCAGAAAGAGAAACTGACCAGTTCATTCGTACATTACAAGTGCAATCTGTGAGTAGAACAGTGAAAATATGCAAGACTTTTCTCAAGTTCCAAATATGAATTAGTCTGTGTTAACTACATTCCAAAGATGGAGCCTTGTATTTTTGTTGAAAACCGGCTCTCTCCTCAGTGGGCGGTTTATAAAATTAAAAATAGGAGATATATAAATACATACATACATACATACATCAGGGACAGAAAATGGAATTCATGATATTCTTTATTCAAAACCGCTACAATTGGTTCAACTGCACCTGTACAATCAATTGCCTTGCATCACAAGTGCTGATTGCCTTTCCTCGGGTGACCAAGTACCTCGCTCTTTTTTCCCTTTAATTCATCCAGTTCTATTAAGAAATATTTTCAGGAAGTCTGCTATTTTGAAGCAATTTTCAAAAGAAATTGAGAGAAGACCACTCCTCTCCCCACCCCGAAAAAAAGGAAGAAAGGAAAAGAAAACTAGTACAATAAAATAGGCCGATAAAAACATAAAACAATGAAACATACGTGGTATCAATAAATCAAAACGGATATATATAGATAGTGCTATCAAAACAAAATACATAAACAAGTAAATTAGACATACAAGAGTATGCAATAAAATCGTTAGACAAAGAGAGGGAGTGCCGTTTAATCCATTCTATGATAATGTAATCTTTCAAATTGGAGATAATGTATAACCATCACACACATTTACATACTCACATACGCTGGCAGACTCTCGCACATTGGTATACGAACACACTGATACCTACATACTTACACACATACAGATAATAGACACACACGTTGTTGCATATGCTCACTGAATTCCACGCACTTTCACACCTTGGCCAACATATTGACACGATGGCTTACACCACCTACGTACGTATACTGATATATATATATATATATATATATATATATATATTCTCACACAATAGCACATGCTCATATTGACACACACGCATTGGTATACAGATATTGATTTACGTGGATACGTTGATGTGCACATACACTATTTTGATATAAACCTATACTAAGTGACAATAGATTAGAGTAAATCGAAAATAATTACAATGATTACAATAATAATGATAATAATGATAGAAGCAATACATATAATTAAGTAGGAATGGATCGCTATACATCCATTTGAATAAGTGTATGCCACTTTTGTTTAGTAAATTATATTCACTCTAGTTATAAGATGTGTCATTTTTACCCGGACACACACACACACTCACTCGTATATACATTAAAGAGCATATATATATATATATATATATATATATATATATACACACCCATACACTAACATAACTCACACGTATAAGCTCACTTGCACATATAAATCGTACAAATATAGACATACGTATATATATATATTATATATATATATATATATATATACCTGTGTGTGTGTGTGTATGTGTGTGTATGTATATATGTGTGTGTATGTGTGTGTATGTATATATATATATATATGCATGTATGTATATATACGTATATATAAGAACACATTCATTTATATACATACACACATACATACATACACACATACATACATACATACATACATACATACATACTTACATACATACATACATACATACATACTTACATACATACTCTTTTACTCGTTTAAGCGTCTCAGCCATACAGTTGCAGCCATGCTGGAGCATCGCTGTGGTGTTGCTAATTTCCTCAGTCTGGGGTGTTTCACATCACCACTCCTGTATGTGCTTTTGCCGAGGCTTTGGGGCCTATTTGGTGTATAAGGGAGCTTGATTCCGTTGCCCTCGTCTGTACCTCATGTCGGAACGTTAGTTCATCCGATATTGTGGAGAGGAGGATGTCTTGTTCCTTTTTGAAGTCGTCTACTTCCACCTTATGCAGATTTCTGAATTTTTGTGGCAAGGCATTGAAAAGCTATAGGCCTTTGAACCCTAGGCTATTGCAGTACCTGTTGTGGACAGTACCTTTGGTACAGCACACACATACGCACACACACACACGCACACACGCACGCACACACACGCACGCACGCACGCACGCACGCACACACACACACACACACACACACACACACACACACACACACACACACACACACACACACAACATAAGTAAATAGATACCCCATAAAACATCGCTTTATGTTTATTTTAACCTGGAAAGATTGTATCTTTCATTAATTGACATTTCTGTTTCAAGTTCTACATGTGACTGTTTAGTCATGCCACGTACAAAAGAAGCCTTGAAATTGTCCGAATTACAAAGAGGCCGTATTGTGGATCAATCTGAAATCAACGTAAAATCGCAGATAACATTGGGATCCTACTATCTACAGTTAATAGAGGGATTGTGCAATTCACCAGAGAGAAGAAGGAGTCTACATCAACTTGCTCAGGTCAACCAGGACCCTCTGACAGGACTCTTCGCTTTGTGAAGAGAAGTGTGGAGGATAATACTCGTTGCAAGGCCTCTGGCATAGCAAAACATGTGGATGTCAGTCTCAGAACAGCTGTCAAGTATCTTCACAAACTTGGCTTCTATGGCAGAGCAGCAAGAAGGAAGTCACTTCTTCAAGCAGGCAACATGAAGAGGAGAAAAGATTGGGCCAGTAAGATGTTGGAAAGGTCACTAGCATTTTGGGACACTACCATATTCTCTGATGAGTTCAGATTTGCAGTACATTCTGACAGTGGTCGAGTGTGGGTCTGGAGACTCTGTGATCAAAAAACCGATGTACAAAGGCTGCAACCAACAATGGTGGCTATTCTGTGATGGTCTAGGGAGCAATGGTCGATCAGAGCGGGTGGAGTATGAAGGAAAGATAACCTCAGATAAATATGTGCCCATATTGCAGAAAGGACTCCTTCAAATCTTCTCCAGGGGTGAAATGATTAAAGAAGGCTCTCTATTTATGGAAGATGGAGCTCCTTGACATACAGCTTATAAGACCCAAGATTGATTGGAAGATAGTGGCATTAGAAAGCTTCCATGGCCAAGCCAGTCACTAGATATGAACCCTACTGAACACCTCTGGGGAATAATGGACAGGACATTTTGTAAAAAGAACAAGAAAGCATCCTCAAATTCAGATTTTTTTGTGATTACTGCATGAAACATGGCATGAAATTCGTTAAGAGAATATTCCTCATCTGATCTGTGTCATGTCTAATAGGCAGTGAAAAATGCACTGAAAAATGCAAAAGGCATGTCTACTAAATATTATTCGCATTATAGTAATTAACAAATAATTTGAATGTATAATTTCAGATTTAAATAAATTTTAACGATTATAAGGGTGGTGTCAATTTACTTCTACGTGTGTGCATATATATATATTGCTGTTTTTCGAGTGCATACATTTTGTTCATTATCCATCACTGTTCGAACTTTTGTTTATCTCACGTTGTCTTTATATTCACCTCTTGTGCCCCTCGTCGCATTTGTGCTATTGTTATTTGTTCTAGATCTGCCGAAGAGAGTGCTGTGACTCTGCAGCACGGAGCTATTAAATCCGTGCTATCTTACTTTGCTTTTATGTATAACTAAAATACTGTCTCAGTATTGCCACAACTTGAATAATGAGCTTTGTTATATGAACTAATAATCGACCGTTCGAAACAGTTGTAAAGATGTTAGTTGCTTCGTCATCATGCATCATGCGCCTGCAGCAAATTGATCACATTACAGCAAAAGACTTCCATATAAAGCGGTGTCCTCCAGCTGCCTTTCTACATTTGTGTAACCAGCTTGTGATATTGTCCATCCATTGAGTTCTTTGCCTGCCTCTTGATCGACTACCCTCTATCATTCCCTGTATGATAATATTTTCCAGACTTTTACTTATTTGGATATGTCCATAATAGACGGGCTTTTGTTTTTCTCCAATGTTCAGGAGTTGTTTTTTTACTTACTTGTTACTACACCCATTCATTTGTCTGATGGTCCTTGTAAGAGACTCGTAACATTCTCCTATGCACTGACATTTCAAACGCAGTGATTATTTTCTCTCCAGATTAGTTCGGAGTTCATGTTTCACAGCAATAAATATATATTGGCCAAATGATCATTCGTACTAGCCTTGTTTTTAACCTTGATCGGACTCTTTTACTGCTTCAGATGCTATTAAGTCTTTCTATGAACGTTCTTGCTATGTCTACCCGTGTTCTAATTTTTCTTATACGTGGCTGCATCAGATATTTTGAGCTCAAAGATACTTGTACAATTCAACTTGCTCGAACCTCTCACTGTCCAGTTTGGTGATAGCATTTACTTTGTCTTTTCCTGCAACCACGATTTTTGTTTTCTTATGCTTGAAATAAAGACCATGTGTACTTGATGCATTCTAGACCGTCATTTCATGTAGTTTAGCTTCAGCCTCGCTAAGTAGAAAAGTTTCGTCTGCCTTAGATTAGAAATATGTAAGCCATGTATTTTGATACCATCTTCTTCCTGTATTACTTCTCGTATTATCCACTTAGTGTAAATGTTGAACAAACATGAAGAAAGAATACAGCCCTGATGAACGCTTTTCCCATTATCGAACTTTTCTATCTTCTTATTTACTTGAATGCAGGACTGTTGTTGAATGTAAAGCTGCTTGATGAGGCTAATGAGATGTTTCGGAATGCCGAGATAAGACGTAATGCACCACAGGTGGCTATAACTTGCACAATCAAACCTTTCTGAAGTCAATGTAGCAAAGGAAAGTCGTAAGGTTGTGTGCTCTTATGTTTCCTAAAATTGAGTGCAGATTGTGCGAATGATCTCTTGTTCCACGTCTATTTCTAAAGCCAACCTGTTCTGTAAACATTTCTTATTTCAGCAACGACTTCAAATGTTCTAGGATAATGATCAAAAGTACTTTCTTTGTATCAGAGCGATTGTTGAATGAGTTAATTACATCACGTAAATTGTATAGCAACTTATACAAATGCATTCCTTACTACTGTTATCGTTTTTGTTTGTCTTTCTACTTCCATACACACACAATTTCGTTCGTTCTCCAAGCTGACTTTTTTTCTCTCTCTAGATTGCTTTACCCTAGAAGTGTGAGTTTAAGATTCTGATCTCTGTAAGTCCAACTTGGTGACTGTCTATGCAATGCTTAAACTATCATTTTGTCACTTACACACACACACACACACACACATACATATGTACACACACACATACACAGTCATACACACACACATACACACACACACATGCACATAAATATTAATTTAATAATAAAGAAGAGTTATGAAATTGCATTCTTTAGGATGTAGCTGTTTCTGCTTAAATGAACGCTGTGACCAGTGGTCAGTGCTGGTATGACCTCTCACAGCTTTACCACACACACACATGCACGCACACACAAAGCGCTCGCATACATATACCAGAATTTATATATATATATACATATATAAATATATATATATATATATTTGTAAAAAATGAAGTTCGAAAATGCTGCTATATTAGACAAATTTTTAATTTTTATATATACATTATTTATTTAACATGTTTTGGTTCTTGAAATGATGAACCTTATCAAAAAAATTATATATAAAAAAGATAGTTCATGCTATCAAATATAAAAAATTCATATATAATATACAATAGAGTCAGACATCAAAAGTTCATATATAGTGAAGTGAGTTCATGCTATATGTTTAAAGAGTATGATGTAGTAGTTCATAGTGGTGATATGCGTTCTGCTTGACTAGCCACCTAACGAAACGATTGGTCAAAACGTTGATGACGTCTCGTTCCGCTGGACTGGCCACCTAACAGGTGATATAAAACCCAAACAATTCACAAGGTTCGCCAGAACTGTCCGAGCGGACACCGACCAAAAGTCATCACAGTTGCTCAAGGTAAAATCTAAAATGAATTCCTCGCTTTTTCAAGAACATCAATTTTTTATATTGAATGCATATCACCACTATGAACTATTTTTTATATTGAATGCATATCACCACTATGAACTACTACATCATACTCTTTAAACATATAGCATGAACTCACTTCACTATATATGAACTTTTGATGTCTGACTCTATTGTATATTATATATGAATTTTTTATATTTGATAGCATGAACTATCTTTTTTATATATAATTTTTTGATAAGGTTCATCATTTCAAGAACCGAAACATGTTAAATAAATAATGTATATATAAAAATTAAAAATTTGTCTAATATAGCAGCATTTTCGAACTTCATTTTTTACAAATATATACCCACTCGTATACGAGCTAATCTTATTATAAATATATATATATATATATATATATATATATATATATATATATATATATATATATATATATATACCCACACACGTGATGATAGCGCTAAGCAGTGATGTATATAAATACAAACTTGTTACCAAGTAAAATAGACGTGAGGCATATTCGAAGTGCATTTCTGAGTGGTTATCATCTCTTCAGTATATACGGGTTCGAATGTGCCTTAAGCATATTCGAACCCATAAGAAAGGTGTGAACGGTGTATATATATATAACTGATGGCATGTTGTCAACTTATTGTGACAGTCCTATGAAAGGAAAGAATGCTACTGCTATTTAGCTCCAGGAAGTACCGTTTCCAACTGGCCATGACACATTTTCTGTGTCCTTATGTTTTCAAAAGCGAGATAAGCACCTCCACCCAGCGAAATCAGCATCCAGAGACTAGTTTCAGAGTCATTTGCTCATCATCAGTCTGGAGTGAAGTCTGGGACTGTCACATTAAGGTGACAACATGTCATCACTTTATCGTGCTGCTACTGTATAAATCTCTCTGAGAGATATAGAAATGTAACATTTCTATTTTCACTTGAAATATATATGTTTTTAGAGGCTCATAGGCATCGGCAGCTCTGTAAATTATATTTGCATGGACGGTCAGACTGAAGATCTACGGACAATTGCGTAAGTAATATTACGTAATCTGTTAATAGTGAAACATGTATATGAATAATCTGTATTTGTTACTTTTCATTTGTCTCGCTCGCTTACGTTCTGGTGTTTGCTAATTTTTTTTTCTTGAGAACATTTCCTAGTGGTAAGACCATAGCGGATCTAATTCTAGCATAAGGGTTGTCTACATAGTGGTCATCCCTCTCATATGTATATAATACAACTTACTGAACTTTCAGATTTTAATATGCTAGACCACTGGTGTTAATTAAATTAATATCCAGTTTCTTACCCTCATTTTAAATTTGAATATATATATATATATGTGTGTGTGTGTGTGCATCTTTTGTCTTTTACTTGTTTAAGACGATAGACTGTGGCCATACTGGAGTACCGCCTTGAAGAAATTTTGTCGAACGAATCGATCACAATACCTATTATTTTAAAACCTGGTACTTATTCTAGCGGTCACTTTGACGAGCCGATAAGTTACAGAGACGTAAACACACCAACAGTAGATACCAACACACACACGCACGCACACACACACACACGCGCACACACACAATAGTTTCTGTTTACCAAATCCATTCATAAGGCTTTCGTTGCCCGAGGCTATAGCAGAAGACACTTGCCCAAGGTGCCACACAGTAGGACTGAACTCGGAACCATGTGACTGGGAAGGAAGGCTCTTACCACACACGCACCCGTGAGTCTCTCTCTCTCTATATATATATACATGCATATATACATACACACACATATATATATATGTGTGTGTGTGTGTGTGTGCGTGCGTGTGAGTGTGTGTATTCTTACATATTTGTAAATATATGAACATATATATATATATATATATAATATATATATATATAATATATATATATGTGTGTGTGTGTGTGTGTGTGTGTGTATACTCACACACGTACATACATATACATATATATGTACATAAATATATATAGATACAAACATACATGCAAAAATATGTACATAACGATAAATAAATACGTTCACACAAATAAACATTAAGACATATAAACAAGCTTTACAAGATATGTAAAGCAAATGCACAGCTGCACTTACAGTTGCATTTTACTTCTCTGCTGCACACATTTAGAAAGAACAGATGTGTACCGCACCCACAAATAGACGAATGTGTATGAAATGAACTCATGCGTACAAAATGCATGTATGTACACAAATTACATGTGTGTGTGTGTCAAAATTGAATGCATGTATACAAAATGCGTTCACTTTTCATTTATAACTACAAGCTCTATTTTTCAACTCATTAGATTACATTCACGATGAAGTCTCCAAGTGTTTGCATTGATAAAGAGTATTAAAGGTCAGAAAATTTCAGAAATAATCCTTGAATTTAAAGAAAAATCTGAATCTCTCGCCTCCTCTCTCTGACTCTATATTTCTTTCACCCTCTCTCTCTGAATCTTTCTCTCTCTAGCTTTCTTTCTCTCTCTGTGTATAGATATAATACATATCATATGTATGAGTGTGCATGTTGTAAATTTCATGTTGATTCGACATTAAGTTTCGCTTGACGGTTTAGGCGATCTTTCTCATCGGGTGGAACGAAAATCCCCGTCAAAACAAAATTTTCATTAAATCTGAATCTACCCTCAGTAGTGATTTTCACCACCAGTAAATCAGTAAATGTTCTATTTTTATTCTCAAACTTTAAAAAAATAACCCGAATATAAACTTTTATCTTACGCATTCGCACACTTATGTATATATACCAAAGGCTTCTGCATCAACGTTTGTCTTCCAAACACTTGATTGTTGAACTTGCGACAGATTGACGCTCGTCCTATCGCATGTAGCTCAGTGACTATCTGACGTGACATGATGAGATTCTACTTAACCTAAAGAACAAGGCCATCTACATACAGAACTAGAATCATAGGCACGTTACGCCAGTTAATTGGCGCGCTGTTTCAAAAGTGCATTTTTGTTTTAAAGTCCTTTTACTGTTTCTCATTCTCTCTCTTTCTCTCCCCGTTATCGCCCCCCCCATCACCACCACATACATATTCCAAGTTGTGATAAGTTCAAAGAAGTTATATCCATCCACTTACAATAAAGAACTCAAAGATATGTCTGAGAGTGGATAAACATTTAATCCATAATCATTAGTCCGATCAAAATACGTTTTGGCTTCGTGCTGTGAGTAGTTTAATAATTCATTTACTTATCTCCACACGCCAATGTAACAACAGTGAAGTAACAGTACCTGAAGATTAGCTAAGCTGTTTTTCTGTATGTTACAACTTATATAACAAACATCACTTTCCCATGAAACGGTCTAACTTCGTGTTTTACCCGTTCATTCCTTATTTTGGGGGTATATATATACATATAAAAGTAAATAAATGGCACAACGAAGCACCGATATTTACTGGAAAATAGCGAACGTAATAAATACGACGCTAATGTATAGCTTCATTGCGTATGTACTAGTAAAGATGCGTGTGTGCAACAAACATGAACAAATTGTCTTACCTCTAGGAAGAACATCTGAAAAATGAAAAACCTAGAAACGGATAATGCAGTACCGGTTTCAGATTCTTCAAAATACGTTTGCCAACGTATATTTGATTTATCTTCATCAGCTGCATATACCTCGATAATATTTCAAATGTTGCCACATCTATGCCAGTACACTCGTCTGAACGCCAAAACGTTAACAGAACGAGAACAGTGAAGAAGTTTCAATGAAAATAGTAATGCAATACGAGAGTATTGCTTTCCAGTAAAGGATAGCCCGTGAGGGTAAAATTATACATATAAAAGTAAATAAATGGCACAACGAAGCACCGATATTTACTGGAAAATAGCGAACGTAATAAATACGACGCTAATGCATAGCTTCACTGCGTATGTACTAGTAAAGATGCGTGTGTGCAACAAACATGAAAAAAATTGTCTTACCTCTAGGAAGAACATCTGAAAAATGAAAAACCTAGAAACGGATATATATATATATATATATATATATATATATAAAACATAATCTGGTTTTCACGTTTTTTTTATTATGGTATTTTAACAAAAGAAAAATTGTAATATTCTTTTATTCTTTTATATGTTTCGGCTATTTGACTGCGGCCATGCTAGAGCACCACTTTTAGTCGAACAAATCGACCCCAGTACTTATTCTTTGTAAACCTAGTACTTATTCTATCGTTCTCTTTTATCGAACCGCTAAGTTACGGGGACATAAACACACCAACATCGGGGTTCTTTGGTCACAGTAATATATATTGACCAGCCAGTAATATATATATTTGTCACAGATTTGCAACAAGCAAAGGAGCTAGTTGTAAAATCTCAAGAAGAGATCAGTGTAGTAACTATACTAACCAGTAAAGTTAATTGCCACATCAATGTAGCTGTTCCATGTTACAACTATTGCTCCTCTACTAGCAATATATATGCACAGGGTGCAGGCTGCACCGATAACCAGCTGGCGGAAGATCTGCCTGGGGTTACGCTTGTAGTAACATGGAACAGCCACTTTGATGTGGCGATTAACTTTACTGGTACATACATTCATATATACACACACACATGCAATACGGTGTGCGTTGCATTCGTTACTTAATAAATGAAAAAGTGTATGGTAAATAAGCAAACGACATAATGTATACTAAGTGTACAACCGGACGGGAGACAGACGCAGAAGGTTCTTGATTCTTCATCAGTTATCAACCAAATGATAATCCTCAGTTTCGTACCATTAATGATAAGACTGGGAACTTCACAGACTGAGAACTGCAGGCGGTGCTCGCAAAAATTTGCGGGGAATATAGGGCCGAAAGCAAACAAAACAATACAGAGTAGACATAAGAAAGTGAATAAATGTGATTTAGGACGATGGACAAAGATGAAATAAATAAGAAACGAGCAAAATATAGCCTTTGGGCCTAAAAGACAAGAATAGTGGGTAACCCTTAGAAGACATCCCAAAGGATAGAAAAAAGTGAGACAGAATTTGCGACCTGTCAGCTACGCGACCACTGTGAGAATTCATTTACTCATCTTCACACGACAATGTAACAACAGTGAAGTAACAGGACCTGAAGATTAGCTAAGGTGTTTTTCTGTATGTTACAACTTATGTAACAAATATCACTTTCCTATGAAACGGTCTAACTCCGTGTTTCACCTGTTCATTCTTTATTTTTGTGGTATATATATATATATATACCTATATAAACAACATATAAGCAAGGGCAAAGGAAAAAAATTTCTAACGCCAAATATGCCGAAAATAGACACATCGTCAATAACCATATAATTCATCATTTATTCTTCCATGGGTTATAGGTAAGTATTTCATTTATTTCTTTGCCGCACTTATCACTGACGATGAGAAGGTTCTTATGAGTTAACTCTGAAATCGGGTCCGATATGATAATAATGGAATTTTTTAGAAATTTCTGTCGGCTTTCTTCGAGACGCGTGCTTATAGTGATGAATTATATGGTTATTGACGATGTGTCTATTTTCGGCATTAGAAATTTTTTCTTTTGCCCTTGTTTATAAATTTAACCTTTAAATGTATTTTTTTAATATGCTGGCCATTGATAGAATTTTTTTCGAAAAATTTTATCCTGTATTAGATATATATACCTATATACATATATATATATATATATATATATATATATACACACACATATATATATACCACAACTATATTAATCTATATATATATATATATATATATATATATATATATATATATATATATATATATATATGTATATAGGTCAATATAAAGATCCTCACCCGGGAACAAAGAAAAAATTAACAAGCCTGGGGGATGTTAACAAGTATGTGGAAAACGAATATGAAAAAAAAAAAAAGAAATGCGTGAGGGGTGTTTCCACGCAAGAAAAAATATAGGAAAATGTGTTGTTGAAAATGCACCTAGATTTCAAAAACTCGTAAATGCTTAAAATACATTTATTTACATATATACCAAACTAGTTTTAACAGTATTTTTTGTTTATCAATGGTAAAAGTTTAAAGTTATGAATTATAAAAACATCTTTGTTTATCAATGGTAAATGTTTAAAATTATGAATTAGAAAAAAACATCTTTAAAAGTTTCAATGTTGGCAAATAAAAATGTTTCAATGTTGACAAATTAACATGTTCAAAACAGATAAATTTAGCATTATGAATTAGGAGGACAGGTGCAAGTTTGAATGTTCATAGCAGTCAATAATATTAAAACTGCATATCAATTTGTTTGAATGTACAAAGGTGGTCGACAAGTCATACTGAAAAAAATAAAGGAGAAGTGAAAATAGTAAAAAAAGGAATTTGGTTTACAGCTTCTCTCATCCTCATTCCGTTGACGCTTTCGCTTCTAGTGGTATGTTTTGGGATCAGATGTATTTATAATTTTTTTCCGCGAGCGGATCTGACTTTTGATTCGTTAAAATACTGGTGACGTTTTTTTCCGGTGGTCAAGATTGTCGTTCTGGTTGGTTTCTCTGTAGAGACGGTCATAAGTCGTTCCGGCTGGTTGGTTCTCTTAAAGGGTAATTTCGTTCTATTTGCTGAAGTTCGGTTTTGATTGGTTTGGATTTAGGTGACGTCAGCAACTGGTGTTTGTACAAACACCAGTTGCTAACGTCACATTTACGAGTTTTTGAAATTAGGTGCATTTTCAGCAACACATTTTCCTATATATATTTAAAATTAAATAAGGGTAGAAATTGATATTAATCAATTAAAACCAGTGGCTTAGCATATTTTTTTTTTAAATCTGAAGATTAAAAATTACTGGTAAATTGACTGCTGTAGTTTATCAACTGCAGAGTAGTTTCCGATTTCAGCGCGCCAAAGTGAAGACATTTGAAAGATACATTTAAATATAATTTGTAGAACTTTATACCTGCTGGATTTCGATTGAGCGTTCTGTATCTAGTTCTGGAAATTGTATTTTGTAAACGACAGACTATGCTGATGATTTTGCAGATGTTTGTGTGTCCATATACGTAAATATTAACAAGTGAAACCATTGGCACATAGGTAATCGTTTTTTATTTCGTATATTTTCATTTGTCTTGCTTATTTTTACATTTTGGTTTTTAGCTGAGATTTTTCTTGAGAACACATTCTTCGTGGTAATGGCGATTTGGCGTCTATGTTTAGCATATAGGCTGTCCACTTTTAGTGGTCAGTCCTCTAAATTTTGTATATATATATATATATATATATATATATATATACTTACGACCAGATATAGACATCTCAATAAACTCACTTTTGATCCAGCTACAGTCCAGGGTGTGGCAGCAGGATGATTAGATCGCTGCACTTATACTCGACTTGGCAGGTACTCACTTTAATTGAGTTATGTGGAGCAACGTGAAATACAGGACCTTGCTTTATTCCATATCACTTTGTCGATGAATCGATCCCACAACCACAGTCTAACCACTAGGCCGCAGTACCTTTCTCTCTCTCTTTTTCCCTCTCTCTCTCCTCTCTCTTTGTGTGTGTATGTATATATATGTGTGTGAGAGTGAGAGTGTATATATAATATACGAGTAGGTGTGCGTGTGTGTGTATCTGCGTGTGTGTAAAACATACAGACAGCAAGATATTATGTTAGTGTTTTTAGTACGTCTTAGTTAACGAAAATAGACAAGTATGAAGTGCATTAAATTCAGATGAATATGACAAGACCGCAAGACGTGTCATTTATATGAGTTAAATATATTTTATTCTTGCTTTAGTCTTCAGTATTCGACTTGTGCAGGATTTTGTTATGAATTCCCGTCTTTATTCCTTTCTCATTCCACCCACTTACTTTCTCAAAATATCTATTTATCCATTTCTATATCGATAATTCTACGTGTCATCTTAACTCTCTCTCTATCTCCCCCTCTTTCTCTCTCTTTCTCTCACACACTTTCACACTCACTCTCTCTCTCTCACACACACACATACACCCTCATTCCTTCTCTATTTCCCAAATCTGTTTTATCTTTTGAACAATCTATCTTTCTACGAATCACACGCTCAAACTTTTCCGTATTATCTCTTTTTATCTCTCCACGACGCACACATAGTCGCGCCGTTAACATTATCTCGCAAAATCCTCGGTAGGATAATGCTAACAATAAAATCATCCTGCAACTATTTCAATATAACGATACCATGTCCCCTATCGTGCTTTCTTTCCAATTATCTACGAGTTCTATCAATCACCGAATCCACACAATATCTATTTGCATTGTACAACTACACTATTCCCATTTCAGTCACTTTTGTTCACTATCTCGAATATTACATATATGTATATATATTGTATGTGTCTGATAGACCCCCCCCCACACACACATACATGTGTGTGTGTGTGGGGTGGGGTGTCTATCAGACACATACAATACATGTGTGTGTGTGTCTGTGTGTGTTCGGCGACCAGTTGACACTAAATTTATCTAGAGATCGATGAATACAGTACCTATTTCTTTACTACCCACAAGGGGCTAAACACAGAGAGGACAAACAAGGACAGACAAGCGGATTAAGTCGATTATATCGACCCCAGTGCGTAACTGGTACTTATTTAATCGACCTCGAAGGGATGAAAGGCAAAGTCGACTTCGGTGGAATTTGAACTCAGAACATAGCGGCAAACCAAATACTGCTAAGCATTTCGCCCGGCGTGCTGACGTTTCTGCCAGCTCGCCGCCTTAATGAATACAGTACCGATCGTATACTGAGGTCATTTGTTCTTTTCCTCTCTATCTTCTGTTCATTTTTCTTTCTGGAAGATATCGGAGCTGGTCAAACCTGGGAAGGGACGGATCATGCCTGGCCTAAAAATTCCCAAGATACGTCATATATTAATTTCTCCACTTATATACAGAGAGCGTAAGAAAGGCAAAGTTAAGATAAACACATATGTGCAATTTATATACGTGTATGCATTTCTGCATCTATATGCACACAGTTCATAAATGTGTGCGTCTGTGTATATACATATATGTATATGTGTGTGTTTGTGTGTGTGTGTATGTGTGTGTATGTGTATGTGTGTGTGTGTGCGTGCGTGCGTCACCATTTTGTTATCTCCCCTTCTCTCTAGCTCTCCTGTGTGACCCTTCTGTCCGGCCTTCGCCATGATAGATCGCTAGCCACTACACATTCTTTATTTTCTCTTCTTGCTTCTTTCTGTGGAAGGGCGTAGGCTCGAAACGTTAAAGACTTTTTCACTTCCCGAGCGTTATACTAATAAATCTGTTTATTGTCTACACCACCTGTCTTTGTCTTTTGTTTTTTTGTGAATTCTCTCTTTCTCTCTATATATAAATATATATATATATGTGTGTGTGTGTGTGTGTGCGGTTCAAAATTGTAGAAAAAGCAAAAAAAATGACAGATTGATGAAGGAACAATAAACAAGGTGTATTCATCTGACGTTCAGGAAAATTGTAAGAATATGCTCTTATACAGAAAAGAATGAGGAGAGGAAACAGGCAAAGAGGGGGGAAATGGATTGAACAAAAGTGTGCCTGGATTAACGGCCATGTCAACAAGTAAAATTAGATTTTACTTGTGGCTCTGAAAACATAATTTATGTCATAAAATGCTCGGGCTGCCACCAAGACTACGTGGGATCCACGGGACTATCACTCAGACGTAGATACACACTGCATCGACAACAGATTGCATTCCCAGAATACAAAATGATACCTTTTAGTGAGCACATTGAGAAATGCGCAAAGCAACTACTACCACAATTTTTAATCTTTCCATTTTACCAATGTGCTATCGGAACACCAACACAAATTAGACTAAACAAGGAAACATTCTTCATTGAAAAGTACAAGCCCAGACTTAACCATTCCAACATACTTATACAGAGGAATTCACCCCAAAGGAAAGGCAAAAAATTTTAAGCGATTATCTCCTTTACACCGGAAGAAATCACTTATTACCTCCCCTTATCTAGAACTCTCTTCAACATAAACATAACGATAACTCTTCTCAACATAAACATAACGACGTAAGAAATTTGAAAAGCTAACGCGAAACCGGTCATTTCTTCTAAACTATGTCATTGTAAGAAAAAAATTTATAATATTCTTCAGACATATTGACTCAATATATATTTTTTAACCTTTTAAAACAAGCCTTCTGTAGACTTTTCACTTTTTACTATTTTCTATATATTCAACCACGTGCTTTCACAAACCAACTTTCTCATCTATATATATATATATATATATATATATATATATATATATATATATATATATATATACATGTGTGTATATGTGTTTGTGGTGTGTGTGTGTACATATATATACATTCACACAAATATATGTTGACACCATAAGAATTTATTAACTTTCGAGAGGATGTGAAATAATTTTAGTGGGTCAGTGGATATTGAAGCACATGAAGCTATAAATAATAGCATGTGATTATTAACCCTTGAGAATACAAAAAGTCGAAGGGTGCCCGTGGGACTTTAGCTCACTTCGGTAGATGAGGTTTCCACAGTTTCTTGCAGAAATATTTTTTTAAATATTGTAATTGCATGTTTATGCAGTACATTAGCTCATTCCTTCCATCAAATCGACATTGCCAGTAGAGGTGCATAGTGGGCCACAAGTAAGAAGTCAAAGTGATCGCAGAGCAAGGCAAAATTATGTGTTTTGCTCTAGAATGCAACGTACCGCCCGTATCTGCCTTTTGTTATGGATATCATTGATATTTTCCGTGCACGTGTTACTTGCTAACGTAGATGTCCCTATGCGGTTCAATACAGGTAATGGTCATACTCATAACTGGACTGCTAAGCAAATTCCAGCAAGTTCGAAGTGAAGACGCTGTTGTATGGGACTCGTGCTTATCAACATCGATTGTGCATTTGCACTCTCGGATCTGTTCCTCTGTATACAAGGTTTTCATACTGAAGAGTCCAGCGCTATCCCTCTATTGTCTGTTTTATGTTATCGAAGGCTTGTGGTGTCACAGTACATCATACAATAAGTGATCTTTGCCACGTGATGCAGTTGATTGCTTGGTCCTCATTGTATATCTGTCTGACTGTATACAATCCATTCATGCGTTTCCTCTGAGAATGATCTTATGCAGTGACTAAGATTGAACGTTCCCTTTCCACCAGCTACATGACACGAGTGAGGTTGGAAGAAAGATAAAAGAAAAACGGTTTATCAAAATGTTCAAAACTGTTCTGAACGGAAATAGCAGCAAGAATATAAGAACCAGTTAATGACGCGGACTAAAAACTATTTCTAGCATATAAATATAAACAAGTTATAGAATATTGGTACGCCTGGCAATCGGGATGTTTATGATGCATGCGGATTGGTCAAAAAGGTATTCTAAAAATTCAGCTTGTTGGAGCATTCTATGAGGTACTAAAGTTGTCAAGAACTCAACTGTCAGTTAAACACATTTGAAATCTAATGATTACACTTTGTATGAAAGTGCTAATTTAAACTTTATGAGCATGGCTGTGTGGTAAGAAGCTTGCTTCACAATCACATGGTTCACAATCACATGATTCACAATCACATGGGTTCAGTCCCACTACGTGGGATCTTGGGCAAGTGTCTTCTACAATAGCCTCGAGACGACCAAAGCCTTGTGAGTGGATTTGGTAGACGGAAACTGAAAGAAACCTGTCGTATATATACTAACTTGACTGGTTGGTATAGTAACTACTCTGATCTTTTCTTGACATTTTACAACTAGCTACTTTGCTTGTGTGTGTATATATATATATATATATATATATATATATATATATATATGTGTATGTGTATGTGTGTGTGTATGTATCTAAAATTACGTAAAAGTATCATATGTGCTGCTAAGTCATGCTTGCTTGCGAGGGAGAACTTTTGGTGGGATATGAATAAATGTTTGTATATATATGACCATGTATGTATTCGTGTATGCATGCATGTATGTATATATGTATGTATGTATGTATGTATGTATGTATGTATGTATGTATGTATGTATGTATGTATGTATGTATGTATGTGTGCAGATTTGTATGTTTTGTTTAATGTATGTCTTATGCGTATACTTGCATATCTAGACATGCTCGTATATACTTAAATGATAAATTTGTGCGAAGTTTTACAGATTATTACTGTTCCAGTGACGGCTTGGATCTGCAGTCTTCGAATCAGCTTTATCTTTTCTGGTTTTGAGAAGCCTAATTTCTCAATATTGGTATATAGGCAGTGTATTACATATCCCAATGCCCCAATAATTACAGGTATAAACCTGAACTTGTAATCTGGATAGAGTAACTGCAGATTTCTCAATAGTTCAGCGTAGGTATTCTCTTTTTTACTGATCTTCAGCTTTATGTTAACATCCACTGGTCAGCTGATTTCCCCAGTTTTTCTTCTCTGTCCCAAATCATTATATCAGGTCTATTGTGTTTACATTTTATTGAGGTTTTCACTGGGACATTCCACCAGCATTCCTTGTTATCATGAGTGGCTGGCTATGTCTTCTATGTATGTTTGTATGTATGTTTGTATGTAAGTATGTATGTATTGATGTATGAGTGTGTGCGCGCGCGTTTGGCGTGTATTCTGGTTTTAATAATTTAACGCCCTCCTCCGAAATTGCGGGCCTTGTGCCAAAATTTGAAACCAATATATTATACTGACTCCGAAATCTAACAAGTTGTGCTCAGCGATCCTGCTGGTATGTCAGAAGTTTCTTGGAGTATCCGAAGTTCCGCTTACACAGTGAAGCCATAAGTAGTTGATCAATGATTTCAGCATAATTTAGAAAAAAAGCTATACGTAGAATGCGTTTCGTCATCATTGTGTCGGAATTTTACTTTTACAGAAAGTTTTAGTAGTCTCTTCAGGCAGTTCAGTTTTCTTTATATTCTGCCTTTCTTTGGTCTTTCACTCTCGTAACGTAACATTCTCAGTGAAATATATTGCTTACTTTACGAGATAGTTTTCTTTAAATACATATAATGTCTTTTGTTATCTTTACCTTTTGGCTCACTTGTTTCCATTACTATCCACATTCCGAGTTGGATCACCTTTTGTTGGTTAAAGCTCTCCACTATTTTATAACTACTGTTAAGATTTACCCGAACACGTTAGTCCGCCATTGATAATATTGCTGCCATTGTTTTGATGATATAGGAAATAGTCTTCTTTCCAGCTGACACTTTGTACATCCCATTAACTTCAAATGTCTTTAGTAATATATCAGGCCCATTTGTTAAACAGCGAAGGTAGTAAAATATGAAACTTCACTCATCATGAACGAAAGCAAAACTTTAAGAGAAATTTCTTCCTCCTCTTACTTTGAAAAACGAAAGTCAATAAACTCAACAAGCATTTTATTACCAGCTATTTGTTTTTAAAAGCTCAGACAAGGAAATTCTCATGTAACGTCGATCAAGATTTAACAACAATAATAAAAACGGGAGTAGCAGCCAGAACTTCAGAGACAGTCTTATTAATAAGTGAACTGGGAAATATAGCTAATCCAGTATAAAGCAACCAGCATTTCAGGCATTATGTAAACAAGATTCAATACAAAATTTAACTCAACTAGACACGGCTTAAATACTTTAGATGCAATTAAACAAAACTGAAACGGTAACTCCAGTTGTGCGTATACTCACAACACAGGAAGCAGCGTTCCGTTTGCTAGTGTGAATATGTAGTAATTATAGAACTATTGACAAAACAAAATACCCAAGGATAATCAACAACAAATGATCACAAAGCAGCAGTGAAACGAATTACCTATTTTTCTTTTATTTGTAAATTTTCTATCTCTTGTTGTTCAGGCCTATTTTTTTCTCGTTCTGTAATGTGTCCTTGTAATGTCACCCTATCCGTTACCCTTGTGCAAAATTAGACAGCGATTGAAAAACAAAGCCACCGAGATCGATTTCACCTTTCATACTTTTGGGGTCCATAAAATAAGTACTAGTCAAGCACTGGGGTCGACGTTGTTGTTGTTGTTGTTGTTATTATTATTATTATTATTATTATTATTATTATTATTATTATTATTATTATTATTATCATCATCATCATCATCATCATCATCATCATCATCATCATCATCATTATCATCATCATCATCATCATCATCATCATCATCATCATCATTATTATTATTATTATTATTATTCAGTAGTTTTATTTTTATAGCGTGCTTTCACTTCACTACCGAGCGCAGCTCTGTGTGCCTTGGGTATGTACTGTGATTTGTTGTGATGCTCTGATGGTTATTGTATGGAAAGTGTTCTGCGTAGGATGTGTGCAGTGCCTAGTAGTGCAATTTTCTGTATGTTATATGTGTTTGTAAGTCCTGGTGTTTTTGTTATGTATTTGTCTGAATATTTTTTTATCATGCCTAATGCACCTACTATGATAGGAATTGTTTCTGTTTTCAGGTTCCACATTCTAGTTACCTCTATTTCCAGGTCTTTGTATTTTGAGAGTTTCTCCATTTCTTTTAGAGACACGTTATCATCTGCCGGTATTGATACATCAATTAGAAAGCATTTTTTTTCTTCATGATCTCTGACAACTATATCTGGTATGTTGGCCTTAATTTCTCTATCTGTGTGTATCGGCATATCCCAGAGTATGGTTGCTTTCTCGTTTTCTGTGACCTTTTTTGGTGTGTGCCTATACCATATTTTTTCTGTTGTTATTCCATAATGTTGGCATAGCTTCCAATGTATGTAGGTTCCAACTCTGTCATGTCTGTGAATATATTCCTTCTTAGCCAGGACTGGGCAGCTAGAGATAATAAGATTTATTGTTTCTTGTCCATCTCCACATATTCTGCAGTTACTTGTAATATTTCTTTTCATTACATGTTTTTGGTAATTTCTGGTGGGGAGGCTTTGGTCTTGTGCTGCAATTAAAAATCCCTCTGTTTCTGCTTTGAGTCCTGAGCTTCTCAACCATTGCTGGGATTTTTCTTTGTCTATTTCTTTTGCGTTTAGTTTAGTGCAGTATTTACCATGAAGGGGTTTTTCTTGCCATCGTTTTATCATGGCTCGTTGCTGTTCTATTTTTAGTTTGGATTTCATTTGTTTTATAGCTTTTGTTGTTTCTTCATCATCTTCTTCTTCTTCTTTGTGTTTATTAGGTGGTATGATTTCTTGTTTGTATTTGTCAGCTTCCTTAAATACTGAGAACAGTTTTTTGTTTTGCTCGTGTTTTGCTGCTATCTGGATCAGTTTTCCTTCCTTCTGAAGTAGGTATTTTTGCAGTCCTATGGTGGTTATTTTATAGTAGTTTATTATTATTATTATTATTATTATTATTATTATTATTATTATTATTATTATTATTATTATTATTATTATTATTATTATTATTCAGTAGTTTTAGTATTGTTTTAGTATTTAGTATTCTTGATTTTATTAATTTTCCCATTGTTGGTATTAACTTTGTTATTAATTTTAATGTTGTTAGTTATCTTAGTTTGAATCTTAGCATTATTTCTACAGTTTTTTTGTTGTTGATATTATTGGTATTAACCTTATCTATGTTGTTCATATTGTTAATGTGGTTATTAGTTTCGTTTGGAATGTGGTTAGTGTTGTAATAATTGTCTTGGGAATTTATGTTCTTCCGGTTATTTGTATAATGTTCTAAGCCTAGGTATTTGATTTTTTTGTTTGCACTCCTCAAGCCTAAATATTATTCCGCCATTTTGTCCTTACGCACTTAATTGCACTCCTGCTAGATATAAACTTTACCCTCATTTACGACTGCCTCTGCAAATATACGAACTACCCACAACCTATAGTGACACAAAGCTCCTATTAACTATACCAGATATCCCTTATTAGGGATAATCCCCTCAGATTACACCGGCGGTCAACTAGTTGAACAGGCAGACACGTGGAAGTCAATAACTAACCACGATAATATACTAACTACGAGACTTCGGATTCAACCATCCTCTATTCTTCAACTACCTCACAATGAATTTAATGAACTTTGAACACAACTAAAATGTAAGACTTCAAATCATTGAACATTTTCTTTTCCGATTTCACCCTCTGTCTTTCACTCTATCCTCCTCTTTGTCTATCTCTGCCTTCTTTGTTCTGATGACGTCTGCTATTTGCAATAAAGTAAATACATATTTGCCTCAACTATGGTACACAGAAACAGCTGTAAATTTACACTTACCCTCACCTTGTTTAATTAATTAAATAATGGCTTTTTAGCACCACAGACACACTTCTACTTGCTGTTTTTCCTCCATT
>NC_042997.1:159071394-159106394 GCF_006345805.1 Octopus sinensis | reverse complement strand
CTAGTCTAATTCTTCTCTTATCTTAGTTTATTTTTCTATCTGATATTACTGTTCTTAATTTTCCACTCTCTCTCTAAGGTTGTCTCGGTGCATTTTCCAAACCTGGATCTCATATAAATTCCCATAGTGATATATCCATGTTGCATCTGATGCTTTATATTATGATTTGCAGCATTCATCTTCAGATTGTTCATATAGAAAAGCTGGTTAATTGTTCTACTATTGTATTTGTATCCGAATTCAATGTTCTTCAACATATCGGTTAAAGGTATCAGCGCCAGAAAAATTTAGGCGCCAGGAAGTCCCACAGGAAAACTTCTCTGCTATTGACCATGGATTTAGCTTTTTACGATTCCTTCTTTTGTTTTTATCTGTAATCTGTAGATGTTCTAGAGTTTGCATATGTCGTGTTTCCTTATTCACTTCACTCGTTTTACACATGTAAGTTCTATCTTTGTGGATTACTCTTTCAATGGTTTTATATTTCTGAGTTGTTTTGTGTTCATTATTTATTTTTTCATGATGTAGTAAATTCATAGTTATTTTTTGTCGTTTTGAGAATATATCTTCTTAAGTTAGTTACTCGGTCGGAGTCCTGTGGTACATTTAGATCCGAGCTATTTATCCAACAAAATTATTATTATTATTATTATTATTATTATTATTATTATTATTATTATTATTATTGCTGGTAATGCAAACTATCATGCAAGCTAAAATGTCATACAAAGTAAGATAAAATAGAAGCAGCATGAAAGATGTGAGTGTCATAGAGTTAATGAGATATGAATATTGCTATTTCTGTATCGTTATCGGGTGCTATAAAACCATTATTGATCTATGGCATACGAACAAACTATTACACAGAAAACAACAACAACAGTAACAAAGGCAAAAACAACAGCAGTGACAGCAGCAACAACAAGCACAAAAACAACAATACAGATGACAACAACAATGTTGAGGACAGTGGCAAAAAGTATTTTTGTTTTTATGTTATCCTGTGTGATGTGGTCCCTTTTAGAGAGACAAACAGATTGTGTAGGTGTAAGTGGATAGCAGAGTGTGTGTGCGTTGTGTTGGCTGCAATATAGAGTGTTACAGATATAGAATATTGATATGACGGTAATGTAAATCAACGTTTGTGTCATTCCATCTGTTATCGGAGACCTTCGGTTAGGCGGAGATTTAGGTTTTATTTTACTATACTAGTCCATTGTGTATTGGTACAGAGCAGCAGATGATTAAATCTACTGCCAATACTTGACTGAAAATATATATTATTCGACCTTGGAATTATGAAAGGGAAAAATGAACTTGACTTCAACGAGATTTGAACTCAGATCCCAAATAGCTGGAACAAATATTGTAAGGCATTTAATTCGTCCGACGCTCTAATGAATGAGCAAATCGACTTTCCTGACGCTAATGTGATATTATAGGGAAGCGAGAGAAAATGATCGAAAGTTTGGTCGACAAGAAAAGCAATTCTGTTTCTCCATACGTCTGGTGTTTAAAGTCATTTGAAGAGCATACAGGCATACAAATTTAGATTCAGTGAGAGTTCAGGTGTGTATGTGTTGCTGTTGTTGTTGTTGTTAAGCAACAAGACGGGTAAGGGTGATTACGTGATGGTTTAGGGCTTAGGGGCGGGAGACCCCAGACCTTGGGAAAAAATAACTTTGGTCGTCTTGTTGTAGTCGAGGGCTCTTCGTTGACACCTGGCACCACTGGGAGGTGGCCCTCGAAGCCGCTGGAAATGGAGATCTCCAGGTCCAAATTCTTGAACGGCTGTGTGTGTATGCGCGCGCGTGGATTAAGTGAGGGTTTATGTGTGTGTGTGTGTGTGTGTGTGTTGTGTGTTGTGTGTGTGTGTGTGTGCGTGTGTATGCGCGCGCGCATGTGTGCGTGTATATGTGTGTGTTAGTGCGTGCATACTCGCAGGCTCCCTCAATATATGTAGACCTATATACTTCACTATGCATATTGATTCATATTTAACCATCAGAAAACTTCAACTACAGTTATATACTTTCTTGATCAGTCTTTCAAATACTTCTTTGTAGATATTTTACCTGACTATTCTTTTGATATCTCATTTCATACTTGACATAGTGACAAGTCAATAAGTCTTGTTTACTTCCCATTGATTAAAAATGATGAGAAAAAATTTCTAATTTTCTACATTTCATTCAGATAAATAAATAAATATTGATTAACTATTTGATTAATTAAGTAATTGGTTGACTGATTCAGCCAGTTATAAGGATATTCACATGGTTAGTGAGTGCAAGCTACCAAAAAGAAATTACGAAAAAATGTATCGTTTTCATGATGAAGTCTTTTACTCTTCTGTAAATAAACATTAGACGGATTACTATTCTGATATAACAAATCAACGTTTAGCTGTTTACGGATAGATCAGCTTTGTAAAGAACGATACCAGTCAATGGTAAACAAGATAAAGTTATAAAATAACAGACAAACCTTGGAATTAGTTAATATAGTGTTCAATATATTCAATATATTCCGATAGGACAGTGTCCAGACATAAAACTGTCGTCATTCTGAATCACGATATGATATAGATTTGATAAATAAATCACCGTGAATATGAATATATATATATATATATTATATATATATATATTATATATATATATATATATATATATATATATATATATAAGAGAACAAAGTGTACGTACGGCGCTATATATATATATATACACACACAAACACACACACATACATACACCCACACAGACTAGCAGAAATACCCGGCGTTGCTCGGGATTTAAATTGCATAGTTTGTATATATGGTACAGTTAGGTTGAAACATGTAATACGAGGTTGTGCAGCATTGACGACAAAACTTTTATGAAGTAGATGATGGGCTGATTTGACTAAGTGACATGTCATGCGTCTGTTTGGAACATTCCAGGAACCAACCTCGTCATGGAAAAGTGGGTGGTATGGCATGTGATTTTTGAACTCACCAAAATGCTTTCAGTGGATATACTCTCCTCTGCGGCTGTCGGCGCTGCCGCTACTACGCTGAACAATCAGCAGACATAGGAACTACATATATGTGATAAATTAACCCTGTGGGCGCGCTCAGCAGTACCACATGAGAGAAATTTACACAAAAGAAAGGAATTGGTAATGGGGTATTGGCAAGGGAGCGCTTGAAAGCTACACTGTCATGTGATATTTCAGTTTGGAATCAATAGTCGTGACTCAGCCGTACAATCCTTCACGTAAACAGTGTGCGACCATTGTTAGAACAACTCAGCTCCCGAAAGAAAACAATTCTGCATGCATCGTTGGGGTACGCAAGGTCACGTTAAGGACAGAGTGGCCCAAAAGTAGGTTTACATTTATTCCACTATCTCTTTGGCATTCATATATTAACAGTTTAGATCTTAGTTATAAAAATATATGAAATCATTATTCTATGCTAATTTAGTAAATTGCAAGATATAAATTCAAATGTAATAAAATGTTTTAAAAAATTTAATGTGCCTACGTGATAACTGTACATCTACTTTTGGGTCACCCTATATATATACATATATATATATATATATATATATATATACATATATATATATACTATATATATATATATATAATATATATATATATATATTATATATATAATAATATATATATATATCAGAGAAAAAAGTGTACGTACGTCGCTATATATATATATATATACAGGGTCACCCTGTATATATACATACATATATATATATAAGAGAAAAAAGTGTACGTACGTCGCTATATATATATATATATATATATATATATAATATATATATATAAGAGAACAAAGTGTACGTACGCCGTATATGAATACAAAATGGACAAGAACGCAAAACATCCGGACAGCTAGCTCATACAAAAAGGGACAACATCCAGATAGACGATACAAAGAAAACAAGGACGGGTCATTCGAAGTTTTGTTTCTTCAGTCAAGCACCAGATTATCCTCGCAATTTTGGCTGATTATTCTTGAGATTGATCCAATCTGGCCAGCCCCAAGGAAAAACTAAGCTAAGAACATTACATTCCTTGGAAGAAAGCAGAGAATGTATACAAAAACAAGGACGGAAAAAAATGGACAATGTTACACAAAGATAAATACAATAAAAAATACAATAAAAATAATAACAGGGCATAACAACAGGTGTCTTTCGACTAAGGTCGAATTGAATTAAGCTAGCGTGTGTGGAAATGAATCCTTACGGTAGAGATATAAAAATTTCACAAACACAGGGAAGAATGTCGATGTGGCACGGACAACGGTCAGACCAAGAAAGAAAGAGCAGGCTTGGCCGATCGGTCACGTGGGAAGAGAAGAGAGAGAAGTAGAGCAGAGGGATAGAAGAATTAAGGAGGGACGAGAAAAAATGACGGACACAGTGACGTGAAAAGGTTGGTGCATAATTATTGCGCCTTTTTTTCAATAAATTATATTCAACAAAAACAATAACATTAAACAAAAATATCTTTAAACGATTATTTCGGAGCATATTCACCATCAACTTCAATTACTGTTTCCCATTTGCTTGGTAGCCGGTTGGAATAATCATGTAAAGACGTTTTTGTTAAATGTTGTTATTGTTCTTGTTGAATAAAATTTATTGAAAAAAAAATACAGCAATAATTATGCACCAACCTAATATATATTTACATACACATGTATACATACATACATACATACACACACACGCATATATATATATATATATATATATATATATATATATATATATATATATATATATATATATATATATATATATATGTATATGTAAAAAAAATACAACTGGGACAAGAACGCAAAACATTTAGAAGACGATACAAAAAACACGGACGGGACATTCGAAGCCTTCAATCTTCAGTCAAGAACCGGATCATCTTCGCAATTTCGGCTGATTAATCTTGAGATTGCTCCGATCTGGCCAGCCCCAAAGGAAAATCTAAGCCAAGCGCATTAGATTCCTTGGAAGAAAGCCTCGAATGTATACAAAACAAGGACGGAAAACCGGACGATGTTACACGAATAAAATACAAAAATACGTAAAAACAATAATGATAACACGAATAAGAATACAAAAATGCGTAAAAACAATGATGATAATAATAATAACAACAAAAACAGGACGTCACAGACAAGCGTGTATATATATATTATTATATATATATATATATATATTATAATATATATAATATATATATATATATGTGATTCGAGATGTAAACAGTAAAGAATAGAACTCAAAGCATGTGTATGTATATATTTAATCAGCAGAGTGACTGAAGGCCGATAGTTTCGTGCGTTGGCACTTATCGAACTTACATTGTATGCGTATATGCGTATGATTGCACGTGCATGTACATATGTCTGAAAACATGTACATGAAAATACATAATGTAATGTATATTTATATACAAAAATTCATAAATGCATACATACATATGTGTTTGTGTGTGTATATATATATATATATAGAGATGTCTGTGTATATGTTTTTGGTCGCGTGTAGGCAGTGTTCGTAAGTTAGAGTGTATCCCCAAGTAAATAAATAAAAGAGAGGAGAGAAAGGAAAAAGAAACCGAGATCTCTCTCTATATCTATATATATATATATATATATATATATATATATATATACATATATATATATACATATATATATATACATATATATACATATATATATATATATACATATATATATATATATATATATATATATATATATATATATATATATATATATATATATATATATACATATATATATATATATATATATATATATATATATATATAGAGAGAGAGAGAGAGAGAGATACAGATATATGTATGTGTGTGTATATGTATGTGTGTGTGCATTGTGGGACACTGCGAGAGAAAGAGTAAGAATGAAAAAGTAAGAAGTAAGAGAGAGAGAAAAATAAGGAAAGGTATTGAGGCAGAGGAAGACAAAGTGAGTAGTGTGTGAGGGAGATTTATTTAATATGATGAAACGTATTTACGATGTCTTTACTGTTTACTAATACGATTGAGAAGAGGGCTTTCTTTTTCTATTCTTAAAAATGGATTTGTCAGACTGAATATATTCTTCTGTATGCTGTGGAACCGAGATAAGAATTTAACACTCTTGCATACAGACACATAAATTCGAGTACTAAGATTTAGGTATTTACGCAGATGCACGCACAGACACACGGATGTAAGCTTGCGCTGGCTTGTACACACACGCACACACAAACACATATACATATATATATTTACACATACATACGTATATATATATATATATATATATATATATATATATATATATATAATATATATATATATATATTATATATATATATATGTGTATATATATATATTATATATATGTATATATATATATGTATATATATATATGTATATATATATGTATGTATATATATATATATATATATAAATTATTAGAGAGTTATCCACTATGTGGATAACTCTAGTGCTAAAAATAGCTCCGAAGCAACCACAGAAGATCTTAACTCCGCCTCCTAACTAACGATATACCGAACACTTATTAGAAAAACCAACCACTCAGTCCTAACTGATGTCATTGCTACCAATACACTATGTAACAAAGTGTCCCACTTAAATACAAGTAACCGATGCTCAAATACGGTACTTCAAAACCATTATTTCACCCTAAAACACCAAAAGCCATATATATATTTTCCGTTTGTTATGTTGTTTGAAAGAAAAATCTTTGAAGTATACATCTATATATATATATATTGGCGCAGAAGTGGCTGTGTGGTAAGAAGCTTGCTTCTCAACCACATGGTTCCGGATTCCGTCCCACTGTGCGGGAACTTGAGCAAGTGTCTTCTACTACAGCTTCGGGCCGACCCAAGTCTTGTGCGTGGATTTGGTAGACAGAAACTGAAAGAAGCTCGTCATATATATATTTATGTACTAGAAGACACTTGCTCAAGTTCCCACAGAGTCACAGCTCGTCAGTGTCTTCGCCAATAGTTTCGGAAAGACCAATGTATGTATGTGTGTGTGGGGGGGACACAAACACATAAATACACACACACACATAATATACATATGTGTGTATTTATGTGTCTGTGTCCCCCACACACATACATACATACATACATATATATGACCTTCGAAACGTGGAGTAGATGAAACAAAGGCGACTGAAGAAGGGGAATTTTCCTTGTTTTGTATGTCCTGTACTCTATTTTTTCGTTGTTTAAGAAAAATGTCCATTTCCTTGGTTTTGTGTTTATGTTTTCGTTTCTCATTGTGTTCGACGTTTTTTTTTGTGTCCTGTACCCATATATGCATGTATATATACATGTAGAGGTAGGTACGTACATATATGTATGTATATATGCATATGTTTTATTTATTTATTAATTTAATATATATATATAAGATTTTTCATACACCATATGATACACATTTAGTAAGGTTAACTGAAGTCATTAAGTTTTTGGAACGTTTAAGCAATCATTAACATAGCTGAGATCCATGAAACTCTAGTTTGTGCATTGCTAGCACGATCTCACGCAATACTATGACATCCATTGTTCACATCTGATCCACCTTGCATTAGCCGTTGCTTCTGCAGTAGTCAACCTGAAGGCCTTTCCTCCACTGGTTCTTGTAATTCTCAGAATGTTGTTGACTTTGCAAAGAGGATCGAACCAATCTGTATTAACGAACTATCCGTGTCCAGCCTCAATAGCATCACACCTTGCTCACCTGACTTTGTTTTGACATAATTTGGCTCAGTATATTGTGATCTCTTCCGTTCGTTTGCCTCCTCGGCACAGTTGTTTCAAATAATCGGATGTTATGAAACAACTGAATTCCAAGATTGGTTATTAACTCGCAGCCTTGTACCGTTGCTTGCTGTCAGCGAAGATGTTTGTAGCATCTGATACATGTTAAATACAAGCTTTCGCAAATACAAATGCTTTTTATTTGGTGTCTATACTGTCTAAAACCCCTAAAGATGGTGTCCAGGATGGCCTTTAAAACCATACCATGTTACCAGCCGTAGTTTCATTCCTTTAGAGATTTTAAACAGCTCTTGACTGTGTGCTTCAGGGTCCCTCAATTCACACGAAATTATCAAGCCGTTGCCTTTCTTCTCTCAGCAGAAAAAATTGGATTGATCCGGTAGAACTTCATAAACTGCTTGAATTAGCAATTTTATTTGCTGCAGCTTCACTATTCAAGCCCCTTGCCTTTTATGCAATGCATATCACCTTTTGCATTTACATTTTAACCTGATACTTTGCTACCGCAAAGTATGTATCGTATTATACTCTGTTTGTCGAAACACTATATTATGATGTATAAAGGGAGAGTATTGTTACTGATGAAGTGTTAATGTAAAGATAGACTTGTAAACCAGCACACTTACATACATACATACATACATACATACATACATACATACATACATACATTGGTCTTTCTGAAACAATTGGCGAAGACACTTGACAAGCTGTGACTCCGTGGGATCGAACCCGAAACCATATGGTTGCAAGGCAACTTTTTAATACAGCCATGCCGACGCCTATATGCTTATTTAAATACATACCTATGTGACAAACATAACTAACTTAAAATCTACGCATACCTAAACACTGCTTTGCGCCTATACTTCGTATATTAATTTGATCGGGCGATCTACCAGCGCAAATTAATCAACGTGTTGACTGAATTATATATAAAGCTGTAGCTTTATTCAATTAGTTCAGAGTTGCATTCCTTAGCTACATCTCCTGTTGACTGCTGCTTGTTTGTGAGGTCTATCTGTTATTATGTTTCTTTCTTATTGCACTGTCTGTTGTATCTGTTGAAATTTTAATTGCTGTGGACTGTCATTTTCGCCCTGCGGGGTAAAAAAATTATGAAACTTTTCATATTGTTGGAAACAACTGCTATTGGACTTTTTGTGATTTGAATTCTCAACCTCTGCAGGGTAAAACAATATTTTTGCCAATAATTTTGGCAAAAATTATTTTTTGTCAAAAAAAAAAAAAAAAATTTCATGTATACCTTTTTAAGGAATTTATTTTTCTGTAAAATTACATTATGGAATTCAATGTAATGTGTCAGGAAGATTTCCTAGAAATGGAAAAAGTACCAAACAAAGAAACTGATAATGTAAAACAAGTGTTTATGGAAAAACCCAGCTTTTCGGCAGCCGCAGGTGGTAATATGATAACGCTAGAGGTGACGATGGCTGAATTGTTTAAGTATAGAAATCTTATAAAAAAGAACGGAAATGATACGAAGTTGCTCCCTCCGCAGGAAATAGTACAAAATATAGCTGCAAGAACAGTGGTATACAAAACGTATAACCTAAAGGAAAAAAGAATTGTTACTTGCAAAAGTGAAACAATTGAAAGGTGTTTGGCATCTATTTGGAATAAAGTTGTTTACGTTGAACGTGCTAGAAGGAATGCCACGGTAGAGGCGCAGTTCGTGAACGAGAACATGGCGAAATAGTTATCTACTAGAACCTTAAAAAATGAGGAGATAATCTTATTACCCACGTATTTGGGTAGAAGAACGGCAAAAATTACAGTAGAGGAGATACCAGCAGGATACGATGTAATTTGGATAGCAGCAGCCATAACATGATGTGGAAGAGAAAATGTTTATTTTACAGATGAAAAAGAAAGAGGCCGAAATTTGGAAAGGACAGACCTTTGAGATTGTGGTCCAAGCCTCCCCTGAAGTATTAGAAGGGATGCCCAATAGGGTATTTGTAGGGGAGGGGCTGAGTGTGAGATTTGCAGTAGAGAGGCGTAGTGTGCTCTGAATGCAAACCTAAAGAAAAAGGAGTGAAGCCTCTCTTCAAAAGGAACTTCTAGAGACGGGAGAAAAAGAGAAACAAGAAGCGAAAAACAAGAAAAGACTCAAGAAAACACGCAAGAAAAAACTCAAGAAAAACACAGGATACAACTCAAAACACAGAGGAAGAAATGGAATTTACCATGGTTAAACGCCAAAAGAGGAAAAAAGCCCTAGCCATGGACTTCCTTCTCCATATAAAAAAAACAAATAAGCCAATTACAGACACACAAAAATCTACCCACACCACCCCCTTGTTAAAACCCATAACCTATTTCCAAACCCCACCCCAAGACGCAAAAAATGGGTCCTTTAATGAAAAATATGATGTACTATCAAGAGTGATTAGAGCTCATTACAAAGCTCGGGTTTATAAAGACAATAAGGACATGCCGCATCACACCCGAATTGCGAAGAAGGAGGTGGGATTATTCAATGAAATAAAAGAAAAGTATCCTAATAACTTAAGAGATATAAGTCAAGATGTAAATCAAAAGGCCGGTAGAACCTTTATGGTCAGTCCAGCGGCTACACCACAAAAGAAAAAGGATGGGGAGGAAGCTGAATTTTTGCAGCCCCTCCCAAAACTCAAAATATAAATAAGTATACTTTTGGAATTAGTCGAAACGGAAACAAACTTGTCTCCTAGACGACCTTATGTCACTAGATATAGATGGTTGTGTTATTCGGAAAAATGGAAGGATGTGGCAAGGAAGTTGGGTATGGATGACCCTACTTAGTCTCGTCCATGGTAGAAAAGTATGGTGTAGCCGTTGGGCTTCATGGCCAAGGGTAAACTTGTAAATCTTGTAAATTCTAAAATATAACATCTTTCATTATATTTTTAAAACCTCTATAAAAAGAACTCATAAACGTACTATTTGTTTGTGACGTCCAGTGTCGTCCTATCTATGTATGATGTATAATTATCGTAATAAAGAATCATCTCTTAGGTACATCTCATTGACAAGCGTCAAAAAACTCGAAGCATCGATGTCTGAGATTCCCGAGAGATGGCGACACTGAACGAACTGGGTGTTTTCACACCTTTTTACTATAAGAGAGATATTTTTCTCCACGGTAACTACAGTGTATTTGCTTTTAGCAGTTGAAATATATAACTAACCTAAATTCTGTTCGTACATATTGGCGCCTATGCACCATATATATATTCTGTAATCCTTTGCTTGACCTTTCCTTCCTTCCTGTCTGTCTTCCTCTTTGCCTGTCTCTCTCCTTCTTATTTTTCACCCTTTCTGGTTTCCTTTCCTCTCTCTCTCTCTCACTCCTCCTCATCTCTCTCACTGCCGAGTCGACCAACTTTCTTTTCACTCCTGCCTTCTACAAGTCAACACGACTTTTTTCCTTGCGCTCTGAATTATTCCTTCGTCTAGGCTTAAAAAAAGGCCCTCAATGTTGGTTTCTTTGTCCTGTTTTTATTCTTTATGTGTACTGTACTTTTTTGTATTTGTATTTTTATTTTGTATTTGTATTTTTATTTGTATTTTTATTTGTATTGCTTTTAAGTCGTGTTCTTGTCACATTTTTTTCTTTCCTTGTTTTTACCCCTCTGCAAAGGAATTTTATTTAATTGGAATTTTATTTAATTCCTTTGCAGGAAGGACCGGTTCGACGGGGCTTGTTCTGTCCTTACTTTCGAAACACGCATGGAGTCGAACCGGGGACAACTGATGAAGGGGAATGTTCCTTGTGTTGTTCGTCTTGTGGTCTGTTTTTTCGTTGTTAAAAAAAAGTCCGTTTACATGTTTTTATGTTTTCGTTTCTCGTTGAGTTCTACGTCTATTTGTGGTGTCCTGTACTCATATATATATATATATATATATATATGCATCTGTATATACATGTAGATGTAGGTACGTACATATATGTATGTATGTATGCATATACTTTATTTATTAATTTATATATATATATATATATTATATATATATATAGAGAGAGAGAGAGAGCGAGAGAGAGAGGGAGAGAGGGAGAGAACAATAAGAAAATGGAGGGGATCAATAGGTAGTATTCATCAACTTTTAGACATATTATGTCAATTTATTTATTTATTTATTTACTAAAATGACAATCTATGAATGAAGTGTGTGTGTGTGTCTGTGTGTGTGTATAGGGTGCCTGAAGTGGTGTACAAATATTGTATATTAAGAAGAAAGGGGCAGTCAGAATTCTGGATAATTCTTTATTAGATATTTCGTTCGTTCAATCGAACTCTTCAAGATATAATGCACAGATTTCTTCCACCTTATATATAAATCGAAAAGACGATGTTGTTTTTGTTTTTTTAGAAGGGGAGAAAGAGAAAAAAAAGGAAGGGAAGAGAGGTGGAGAAAGAGGAAGACAGAGGGACAAAAATATGTCATGGGATGGTCTTTTGACAAAAAACACGTAGGTGGTGCTAAATGACCTTTCAAGATGTGAATTTTGTTTTTTTTTTGGAGAAAGGGAGAAAGAGAGAGAGAAACAGGAAGAAGGACGAGAAAGAAAGGCAAAGGAGGAAGAGCGACAGAAATGAAGAGGTTTCATTTCAATTATATTGTATCGATGTCGTCAACTTATTGAAATTTAATTACAAATCAAGATGTCATTTTTGATTCAGTCATTGTTTACGAGAGTATCTCTTTCTCTCTCCCCCTCTTCTCTCATTATATACAAATTGACATGTTTGTAAATAAGATAGAAAAAGTGATATATGTATGTATGTATGTGTGTGTGTGTATGTGTGTACATATGTTATTTTGTTTTTGTTTAGAAGAGGAGAAAGAGAAAAGAGGAAGGAAAAGAGGAGAGGGGGAAAGAGTACAAGAAAGCATGTATTTTGGGATGCTCTTTTGACTAACACGTGGGTGATGCTAAATGACCTTTCAAGATGTCAATTTTAGGAACTAGGATAAAAAAGAAAAGAGAAAAGAAAAAATAAAAGGTAAAGATAGAGAGAAGGAAACTTCTTTTCAATTATATTGTATTGATGCGGTCAACTTGTTGAAATTTAATTACAATTCAAGATGTCATTTTTGATTGTTATAGTTTTTGAAAGTAACTTTTTCACTCTTTCTTTCTTTCTTTCTTTCTTTCTTTCTTTCTTTCTTTCTTTCTTTCTTTCTTTCTTTTTTTCTTTCTTTCTTTCTTTCTCTTTCTCTCTCTCTCTCTCTCTCTCTCTCTTTCTGTTCCTTCACTTATCAAATACTTATGAACACATTTGTATATATACACATTACATTTTGAAGGCTGAAAAATGATACTTAAATAAGTACAACACTCACTCCAATGATATGTCTGGAGAGGGCCTAACTAGAGTATTCAAGTACACACATTATTTCTCTCCAGTCGTATTTTCCGGGAGCGTTAGTTGGGTACACTGCCTGTGTGAACTAACTACGTAGCGTTCACAATTTGTTCCATTTGAAAGAGTGTTCATGCATATTGTCTTCGATTTTCTTTCAAAACGTTCAGTTTTGGTAAAAATGTTTTGATAAAATGCAGTTCCATTGGTTTTTGAAACTTTGGGTCATCCCTTGAACATTTGTAGAAGGGGAAGATCTTGAATTTTCCTTCTCCACATAATTCTATATGTTTACTCAGTGGAATCTTGCATACTTCGTCTTGTCGGATGTCGGATGTATATATGGTCTTTTTCATGCCGAATTCTACTTGATGAAATTACTGATTACTTCTTAATTAATTAATTTTACCATTTGTTATTATATACAATTGTATGTATATATGTATATGTATGTATGTATGTATGTATGTATGTATGTATGTATGTATGTATGTATGTATGTATGTATGTATGTATGTATGTATGTATAAATATAAATATATATATAAACGCACACTCGCATATATAAAACTTAGATAAAACTTAGATATGCTTCGACCAGAGATTGGTCCAGGCCATGTCTAACTTAATAGCACCACCTGATAGGATTATTCGAATCCTGTTTAAGTCAAGTTTTGTTCAAGTAGTGAGTTCTTGTTGGGTGAGTTGTATCCAGTTTTGTTCAAGTAGTGAGTTCTTGTTGGGTGAGTTATATCCAATTATGGGTGGCTTATCTGGTATTCTTCGAAGGAATCTATCCAGACTCTGTTTGAAGTTGATGGGATCCTTTTCCTCTTTGATCTCCCTCGGGACAATGTTAAATAGGGCAGGGCCTGTTGAGGAAAAGAAATTATGTTGCAGTGTACATGTATGTTGTGATCTTGAATTTGGCAGGGGACGTATAGCCCGTGGTCCAAGTCTCGGATGAACCTTGAAGCTAATGTTTAGGTCGTTTGGGCAAAGTTGGCGGTATATTTTCCACATCGTACAAATGATGTACCGCTCACGGCGACGCTGGAGGGAGTAAAGTTTCAAGGCTTTAAGGCGATCCCAATAGTCGAGAGTAGCCATGCCTTCAATTTGTTTAGTGAGAGCCCTCTGGGGTGACTCAATTCTGGAGATGTTTTGTCTTGTGTGAGGAGACCACAGTGGGCAGCAGTATTCAAGGTGTGGCCGTACAAAGGATGAAAAAAGTGGTATGATGACACCTTGTTCTCTGGACCGGAAAGTTCTTAAGATCCAGGAACTCATCCTACGAGCTGTATCGACCTTCTTGTTGATGTGTGCACTCCAACTGAGATCGTCATCAACAATTACACCCAGGTCTCTGATATTGTTAGAGGCTGTGAGCGGTTACCCTGAAGGAAGAGAGTATGGTTGTTTTAGTGAGGAATTTCTTCCAAAATGCATCAGCTCAAATTTTCCCTCATTCAGTTGCATTTTGTTTCTGTCTGCCCATTGACTCACAGCATATAGGTCAGACTGGAGTTGAGTTCGGTCTGCTTCTTCATTGACGATTTGCTGGAGCTTAGTGTCATCAGCGAATATTTTCACTTTGCAGTTATGTACGACACTGGAAAGGTCGTTTACATAAATTATGAAGAGTAGCGGACCCAAAACAGTTCCCTGGGGAACACCGCTGGTGACTTTTGCTGGCTTTGAGTGGACTCCATCAACTACAACATGTTGTGTTCTATTCGCTAGGAAATACTGAATCCAGTGTAGAACTTTTCCACGGATTCCAACATTTGCCAATTTTGATAGTAGGATGTTATGGTCTACCCTGTCGAACGCTTTACTGAAGTCAAGGTATATGACGTCAGAGTTCGAACCTGTTCCCAAGGCTTTGAGTACATCTTCAATGTGGTGTAAGAGCTGTGTTAGACAGTCCCTGCCACAGCGAAAGCCATGCTGGTTTGAATTTAGGAGTTTGTGGGTCTCCAGGAAGTCAGCTATCCTTGATCTTAACACTCTTTCAAACACTTTAATGATGTGGGAGGTGAGTGAGATTGGGCGATAGTTGACTGCGAGGGATCTGTTTCCCTGTTTGAAAACCGGGATGACCGACTGGGATAGAAACTTTTTCGGTATATAACCTGCGTCTAACGAGTTTCTCCAGAGGTTGGTCAGAGGGACTGCAAGTTGATATCTACATTCCTTCAGGAGACTGGCGGGAAATCTATCAGGGCCTACAGCAGAGTAATGTTTGACCTCATTTATTGCTGCTACGATGTCGGTGGCAGTGAAGGTTATGTCTGCGATTTTGTGTTGGGAGTCAGCTTCGTTCGTTTCCCTCACATCAATATCAGTGGGAACACTGAAGACAGAGCAATATTGTTTCTGCAGTATTTCTGCCATTTCTTTATATATGTACATGTGTGTGCATGTATATATTCTTTTTTTCAATTATCGTCTTACTTGTTTCAGTCATTTGACTGCGGCCATGATGGAGCACCGCCTTTAGTCGAATAAATCTACCCCAGGACTTAATCTTTGCAAGCCCGGTTCTTATTCTATCAGTCTCTTCTGCTGAACCTCTAAGTCACGGGTACGTGAACACACCAGCATCGGTTGTCAAACGATGGTGGACGTGGGGACAAACAGAGAGACACACACTAATACATACATACATACATACATACATACATACATACATACATACATACATACATACATACATACATACATATATACATACATACATATACATATATATATATATATAATATATATATATATAATATATATATATATATATATATATATATATATACGACGGGCTTCTTTCACTTTCCGTCTACCGAATCCACTCAGCACGAGGCTATAGAACAAACACTTGCCCAAGCTTCCACGCAGTGGGATTGAACCCGGAACCATTTAGTTGGGAAGCAAGCTTCTTACCGCAGAATATACACACCTCAGAAAGAACGTGTTTGTAGGAACAAAGGTAGTTACAAATTAGATTCTTGGATATCTCTATTTGTAAGTAAATTTCAAAATCAGGAATTTTTTCATTGATAGTGGAATATTTCAGAAGTCGTAGAAAAAAATATATCATTAAATAGCTAACATATGTGGATAGAGAAAGAAAAAGTTAAGTAGAAAAGAAAGACGAGGAGAAAGTGAAAGAGAGAAAGTTCATCATTGAGGTGGAGCAAATTTTGAAAATATCATTTAATTACATGTTTCGATAAAGCACAAGGGTATATGTATCAGTTATGGGCTTAAATTTAAGTAGAAAATATTGGGTTGTCCGGAAAGTTCGTGCTGATTTATAGTAGCTTACCTTTCGACTTATTTTAGAACATGTTTGAGTCCATAAAATAGGATTTGACTACACCTCCATTTAAAGCACAGTTTAAGCTATCTTTTCGTGGAAGAAGGTTTATGTTCCTATAACCGTGTTAATTCTGTAACCCTTTAAAATGGAAGATAGAAAGTTAATTTTCGGCACTTGATGCTTTGGGAACCAGACAAAAATTGCTGCAGCTCGGCTGGGATGTGTTACCCCACCCTCCATATCCACCAGATATTGCTCCTGATCTCTGCAGAATAGTCTTAATGGTAAAAATTTCAATTCCTTGGATGACGTAAAAATATACCTTGATGAATTATTTGCCATGAAACCACCTCAATTCTGGAAAGAGGGTATTTTCAAGTTAAAGGAAAGATGGAGATGCATTGTGCAACAAAATGGTTCATATTTGGTTGATTAAAAATTTTATGGCAAGTATTTATTGACCTTTTTCTTTCCTCTAAAAATCGGCACGAACTTTTTGGACAACCCAATACTTTGAATGTAAGATTATTATATTTTGTATTTGGATGAACGCTAATCATGATTCAGAATTACTAAGAAATGCTGTGGTTTTAAATTTAACGTGTTGAAATATCTTACATAAATGTACATTATTTCTACAGAATGTTTGGCCTCAGGAAAAATAAGGAAGTTTTTGGCGGCAAAAAAGTGTAAGTGAATTTATAGGTTATATATAATATTTAGTTAAGTTAAACGAAGTTATATTGTTAAGTGGTGAGTTAATAAAAGATTAAGTTGGTGAAATACTAAAAGTAGCAGGAATATTAAATTAGTAGAGTCTACCGTGGATGAAATGGAATGAAAGCAAATTAGGACAAAAGAGGAAAAATAGTGTTAGCCATTGAACAAGAGCGAAAAGTTGTCTGCAGTTCAGTTGGTATTTTAATGACATTATGAAGTGAAAGTAGGTAATCAAATTACGCATTCCCACGTTGATGAATAAAATTAATTTTATGAGTTTGTACGATAAAGTGAATATATTAAAATGTCTTCTAAATAACGAAAATCTGAATTAGGAGGTGAAAATCTTTGAATTGTGCGGTGAAAATCTAGTACTTGGAAGAAGACAAATTTATTTCAAGTTCTATGAAGGGACATAGCTGGAATATAAAGCTAAATTGTGAAAAGTGAGAATGTGTCTGGAAAACATAACAGTACACGCAATTATTAGAAAAATGACACATTATTGTATGAACTGGCTTTTATATACACTGTTTAATCTTACCCCAAAGTATAGAGTTAAATATATCCGTATACATATGAATAAACACATACATGCGCGCATTCACATACATATAACTACACACTAATGTAACATAGTCAAAATCAGTTACCCTATCTGGACATGCTGATCATAAAAAGAAATACTAAGATTGAAACCGATATCTACTTTAAATCAACAGATTCAAAACAATATCTGTTATTTTCTTCCTGCCATCTAAAACATACAAAAATCCATATATCTTTTAACCTGGCAAGAAAGACATTGCACAATTGTATTCAATCCCGAAACCCGGGAAAACGACTCCAAGAACTTATAAAATATATACTACTTGAAAGACAATACTCGGTCAATTTAATCAATAGCGGAATAGAAAACGATTGGCATCTAAGGATTACGAAAAACAAGAAAACAATCCCAAACATACTCAACAGTTTACCTTATGTATCAACTCATAAACCAAGGAATACAACATCATCCATCAGAATATACCTCTTCGACCTGCGAATGAAAACACTCAAAATAAATAAAGCAAAAGACAAATAAGTCTCAAAAAGGCTACTTACTAGCGCTAAATTACCCTCCAAAAATACAACCCCAATAGTCAAAACATGTAACCGTCTTACAATAAGTTTGCCATATGAATTCAAGTCAGGGCAAACACTCACTATAAAAAAAATATTTCACCTGTCTATTGAGGGATTTAATTTATGTTATCAAATGCGGGGTGACACACGAGCTTGGCTGTGGGGGACTGAATGATGGTACACAGGCAACAGATTCAAGACTGCACGACTAGGAACATTCCTTTGTGTAAACATCTAGATCTGTGATCCACGAACAAACATCCAAAATACCAAATTTTCCCTCTAGATCAATGCATTGGAAGCACTTCAGCACAATTCCAGTTAAATAAGGAAAGTACATTAAGAAATATAAACCACAGCTAAATACTCTATAACACTCCACTGGAATGAGAAAACCCATTTTATTGGACTCAACTAGAACGATTAGAAAAAATAAAATTAAATCAAAAACTGAAATAACAGGCTCCTTCAGGGATTCGAAATCCTAACTTCAAACTGCTGTACCTTTCCCTTTCTCAACCTCGATGTATTACGACAGAAATAATAAAAAATACCGTTTTCCCCATCTATTTCTTTTAGTTTTTTAAAACTACCTCGTATCTGATTGTTAATATAACTTATTGCTTTGGAAACTACTAAACTCTCAGTCATGTATGACTGTGATGAAATTCATCGAACGTTCGTTTATTATTTTCTATTACTGTGAAATTTATTGAATATTGAAATTTGTATGAAGATTTGATTTTCAAGTATTATTTAGCGAATATTCTCTTGTATTTTCAATCTTCAATCTCTCTTAGACTTTTTTTAAAACCAATGATAAAACAAAAATTGTCGAAACCGCTAAAATATACAAGCATATAAGCATATAATGTGGAGGCACGTGGTTTAGCGGTTAGGACTCATGATCGTAAGGCTGTGGTTTCGATTCCTAAACCGAGTGTCGCGTTGTGATCTTGAACAAAATACTTCATTTCACGTTCTTCCAGTGCTAACAAAGGTGAGTAATCCTGAGACGGACCGGCTTCCCATCCAGGGGGACAATATCACGGGAACAGGAAACCTGGCCTTATGAGTCTACATCACTAGAAAAAGGGTCTTTATCCCTTTCTATAAGTACATTTAAAATTACATATACGAATATGTGCCATTCTTATTGAATTGTAGTCTATAAATGCTCAAACATACATATCCACACACACACACACAACACACACACACACACACACACACACACACGCACACACGCACACACGCACACACACACACTAGTTCGTACGTCGAATTTAATAACTCAGCAGATTCAAAATATACGAATAAAGAAGAAAGAAGAAAGCAGTAGATCACCGGTCATTTATGGGTTTTGCTACAGCAGGGAAGGCCTATTTGGTGAAAGAAATATTTACCATATATCACACGCACACATTTATAATCACTTACATCAAAATTGTTAGGGCGTGATTTGCAAACTTCAGTTTTGGTTTCTGCTAAGCGCCTTGAAGTTATTAACTGAAGCGCCTGAAGCTATAAACAACGACTATATAGCTTAACAATGAGTGGTATGGGAAGGCAGACGAGTTCAAAGAAACAATATTAATCATACCAGACGAAAAGAAAACAAAAAAGGATAAGAAAGAAAAACAAACTCCATCAAAATATAGAGACAAGTATTGTGTAATAGTGGTGGTTGCATCAAGTATATGTATCACATATAAGGAAAGGAAAAGCGAGATAGGAGATTAACGGTGAACTATTAACTGCAAGGAAAAAGATCAAGTGTGAATGTGTAATGCACGAGGCTTTCCTCGAGAAAGAGGACAGACTTAGGATCTTTTCGGTTTGAACGGCAGTTTTTTCTAGCGGTGTCATATGAAATTGTCACTCATAATTATGACCCTAGTATCGATCTATTGCATTTCAATCTGTTTTAGGGTTAGGGTTAGTTAGGGTTAGGGGTGGGGGGAAGGTATATTTTTTTCTTCAGAAATGTAAATAAACCCAATCTGTTTCTTAAACGAGGGACATATTCATACGGCACAGAATGTTTTTTTTACCTCAATAGACGTCACTGATTGGTTGGAATTTCAGAAATTGAAAAAAAAAAAAAACCAACAAATATGTTACAAACTATAGAATTTTCTCAATAAAGCCAAGAGAAAAAGATGTTTTATAAACACATTCTACCAGTATACGAAGTTTAAATTTTTTTAGTTACATAGAAATTATGTTAAAAACTGCCGTTCAAACCGAAAAGATCCCAGACTTAAGTGTAACAGGAAAGAATATAAAGTTCGAGATAAGGCAGGGTGGTCAAGGGGGTGTAACCATGTATAGGGGGCTAAAAATCGAGCCCGAAACGATGTTCGGTAGACGAGTGTTTTGTGGAAATACAAAGAAAAAGAAAGTAAAGAAAAAGATAGAAAATAATAGAAAAGAATGGTTTGGAGTTGAACACAGAGACATATCTTGTTCAGTTAGAGCATAACGATTTATGGAAATAGGAGAAAGTTTTGTAATAGCAGCGGTGACAGAAGGTAGTTACATCAGAGAACATATTAAGGAGTAAGTTTTTTCGTTCTCACGTAACAGATCTAGAGATTCTTTCTAATATAAATGACATGCTAATCGGCTTCTCAGGTTCCGCATTTCTGTATTCTTTTTAGTGCCTGAGACAGAACTATGTTCGAAGTATCAGAGTTTAGAGTCGCTCGTTGGGCCAATGTAAGATTTGGTCGAATTGGAGAGTATCGTGTTAACAATTTACTCTTACATTATTACTTAGACAGTAGCCCCACAAAAAACTATCAGTTGGTATTCTGAAGTTTCATGCCGTCTTATTTCTGACTAACGTACAATATACTATGTGCCTCATTAAAATTGTTATAAATAAAATTATTATCAGACCTATTATTTATAATATCATTATTACTGTTATCATTATTGGCAATTAATCATAGTTATTATTGCGATTATAACTATTGCTACGTAAGCCACTATTCTTTTTAATATTATACTTAACATAGCCATTGGCTATTTACAATTTTATTATGATCTAAAATGTCTAGAGAGAAGTCTAGTACTATTTGCGATAGAGATAGAACGGTTTTAGTTGTTAAAGAATTTATGGAGAGCTTTCTAAATTAGGAGGTCATCTTTACAAAGACGATTCTCTTTCCATAACTACCATCGGGTATTCCAATCTGAGTTTGGAATACCCGGCGGTAGTCATGGAAAGAGAGTCGTCTCTGTTAAAATCACCTCCCAGTTTAGAAACGTTTGTGCTAATATGATATAAAAGAAAAAGATTAGTCAGATTGGTGACTAAAGCCGAATCTGAATATCTCAGAGTAATTCCTCAATAAGTTTCTGCGCCTTAAATTATTGCTTAAACATATAAGGGTTTTAAGCTCTTATGTATGTACGTATACATAGAAACTATGTATATACATATACACGCGTCTACACATTTGCGCATATATTACATCCTTAAACAGTCTTTTGCATATCTGTTTATACAAATATCTATTTTCAAGTAAGAGATATATAATTGGTGTGAGAGTATGGTTTTGTATATAATTGGAGGCAATGTAGAGATTATTAAGAATTCAAATGATGTGAAATAAAAATACAACTGGATTAAATATAAAATTAAAATGGAAATTTAGATTAAAATTGCAATTATGAAATGTGCAAGTGAATTTAAGTAATAAAGAATAAAATAGCGGGTGTAATTTGATTAAGTAAAGGGATTTTCTGTGCCTATGTGAGTGGATATAAAAAGGTAAAAACGCCAGTTGTGCTTAAAAAATTGGCTCCTTGTGTGAGAGGCTGTTCAGCTATTTACACAATGGTTTAGCGAGTTTACAAAGAAATGCTACCTGTTTGTGTCTGTGAACTTTCCAGAGAGGAGTGTATCTTAAAGGTCATGTTTCCATTTATCAAAATGTCAGCTCATTCACTAACATACAGTTTTTCTTATAAATTCTTGGTATTTTAATCTTATTTATTATTTTGAGACGTATTTTCACTTTTACATCTTAACCGCTAACTTGTTTCAGCCGCTGGACTGTAGCAATGCTGGGGCACTAACTTGAAAGGTTTTAGTCGACCAGATTGATCTCAGTATTTATGGCTTTTAAGGTCTGGTATTTTTTAATCCGATTTCTATGGCCGAACCGCTAAGTTATAGATACGTAAACAAACGGTTATCAAGCGGTGGTGGAGGTGATAAACAACGACACACACACACACGCGCGCACACACACGCACACACACACGCACGCACACACACACACACACACACACACACACACACACACACACACACACACACACACACACACACACACACACACACACACACACAAGATGGGCTACCGCATTGTTTCTGTTTCAAAAATACACTCATATGTCATTGGTCACGCATGCCTATAACAGAAAACACGTGACCAAAGTGCTGCGCAGTGAGACTGAACCAAATGCCATGTGGTTCCAAAAGCGAGTTTCTTAACCACACAGTCATGTTTCCGCCTATATGTATATATGGTCACGTGTTTTCTGTTATAGGCATGTGTGACCAATGACTTATGAGTGTATTTTTGAAAGAGAAACAATGCAGAAGCCCATCTTGTGTGTGTGTGTGTGTGTGTGTGTGTGTGTGTGTGTGTGTGTGTGTGTGTGTGTGTGTGTGTGTGTGTGTGTGTGAGTGTGTGTGTGTGTGTGAGTGTGTGTGTGTGTGTGTCGTTGTTTATCACCTCCACCACCGCTTGATAACCGTTTGTTTACGTATATATTCAACCACGTGCTTTCACACACCAACTTTCTCACCTATATATATATATATATATATATATATATATATATATATATATGTATATTTAAAATTTAAAATTAATAATAAAAGGGTAAAATTAATTAATCAAATTAATGAATTAATTAATGAATTACTTAATAATTTTACCGAGTAGATCAGTACGTTAAAATAAACTTTATAGGTAAAATTATAAAAATATTCTATAATTATAAACATAATTATAAATAGGGGTCAGCTAATTGCTTCACCTCATACCGAATTGAGAAATAGGAGTTAAAAATTCCTTTTCTACTATCGTAAGAATCTGCCAGACAGTAACACACTTTTTTACGTAGGCAAAGAGAAAAATAATGAATCAACACGACTTCGATTAGCCACAGACGCGTTTCGAGATTAAAGTATTTAATTTACTTACTTCCCGTCATCAGTGTAACATTTCCATTATAAAATTTGTAAGTGCTAGGGTTAAATACGCACACGATTGAGCGACATCATGCAACAGATATCCAACCAACACTTCCAAAATTTACACAGCCGAATCTGAATACATAATATATCTTTATAAACTCGGATTACAGAATATGTAAAGTATGACCACTAATTTCGATCCACGAACCTCTTACAGAAATTCGAGTGATTTTCAACGATTTTATGACCGTATTACTTTTACCAGCACATTTGCGATCCCGTTTCCACCTGATCTTGTATGTGCGTGGACCAGTTCATTGTCATTGTTTTTCATTGATCTCAGCATGTAGCCACTCCCTTCCTGGCACCATTAATCATATTTGTATAAACACAGTTTCAGCTGACAGTAGGACTTTTTTTCACTTCATATTCCTATCCCTTTCATTTTCTCATTTTCATTCTTATCTCAGAAGTAATACGACAAATACATTTTTGCCACGCTAAACACCACTGCATTCATCAGACTGAACTGTTTTTGTTCGAACTAGATTTCACCGTTAATATTAGATTTATCAAGGCGGCGAGCTGGCAGAAACATTAGTACGCCGGGCGAAATGCTTAGCGGTATTTCGTCTCTTTTTACATTCTGAGTTCAAGTTCCGCCGAGGTCGACTTCGTCTTTCATCCTTTCGGGGTCGAAAAATTAATTACCAGTTGCGTACTAGGTCGATCTAATCGACTGGTCCTCTCCCACAAAATTTCGGGCCTTGTGTCTTGAGTAGAAAAGAATATTAGATTTATCAACTAAAGCAAAAGGTGTAGTACATCACCCTTATTCAAAATGACAGGAAAGAAAACGGTACGTATACGTGAAGGTAGTCGAACGAAAGAGAGTCTTATGGGAGTTGCATTGGTCAATAAGTCTGAAGGTTTACTAAGGCACGATACGGCGAAAAAACGGCCATATTGCAAATAAAGTAAAATAAAAATAAAGCTTACATTGTTTACGGTTATACCAACTTATGATGATAAGTATAAGGTCAAGTACTCAAGCACATATTCGGCTGAGTGCCCGGACATTGCTTTTATGTATATCTGAAGAGAGGCTTGTAATAGAACTAGCTAACCCTGTGCTGTCAGAAATGACGACTAATTGCAGTATTTTATATATGTAAATAAAGTATAAAATAACGTACAAGATAATCACAGATACATTCACATATTCCCCTTGTACATGCATTCACATACACTCATATACTCAAGCAGAGTTGAAATGCTGTTTGATTTTTTTCAGCGTTGAACGTTCGCCATCCCATTTCCATTGCACACACACACACATACACACACACACACACACACACACACGCAAACACACACACACTCACACAGAGTTGAAACGCTGATTTTTTCAACCCTTTCTTCTTTAATCATCTATCACCCTTTCCTTTCTCATTCATATGTTGTGACGGAGAAAAATAGAATATACACGACGCACTCTTTGCCACTTTCTTTCTCTCATTGCTATTACTTTCTCTTTCTCTCAGTGAGGGTTATTACTCTCACTACTTCTCCGTCACCGAATAACTATTTTCTCTCCTCTCACTTCACTAACACTACTCCTTTTTCCTTCTACATCCTACTCCTACCCTGTAATTGTGGATATATATATAGGCGATATTAAATCTCTGAGCGAGAAGTAAACAGTAGCAGTATGGAATCGTAAAATATAATTGCCAATTAGATGTGGCGGTCCCATAGGAGACGATGCTACTGTTGTTTTTAGCCCCAGGAGAACATTTCCTCCAGCTGGCTAACGATACACCGTCTGTGGCTGATTAGTATTTGTGAGGGGAAATCATCGTTCCATGATTATATATATATATATATATATATATATATATATATATATATATATATATATATAATATTATATATATATATACAAATATACACACAGATATATATAAAAACATTACCCTCATTATTATATTAGGAGATGAATCATGAGTGCTCTATTATCATACTAATTGCTCACATCAATGGACAAAAAAGTGCAATGCAAGTGTGAACGCTGAAGAGTAAGCTGAAAGTTTTGTATGATGATTTGCAGGGAGTGAAAGAAGTAACTTCTGCTTCATATTTTGCTTTTGATTGTAAAGACTGGTTTCAGTAACATATCAATATGATGTTTTTCAAGTGGATGCTATTATCTATCCTAGAAACTGAAGGAAATAGTTATTGGACGAGGCTTTACAGAAGTACAAGTGTACAATGCTACGACTTGTAATTCTCATGAAGAAAAATCAACATCAGCCTTTAATGCTACAAAAATCGTGTAGTTTTTCTTATAGAAGAAAATGCTGGTACTGATACGAAATCAAAGCACCTACATCTGTTCCAAAATACATGCATTTCCAAGGGTTGTTATTTAGCACTCAAATAACTTGGATGACTAAAAGTCTTTTCCAAGACTGGTTAGCAATATTGTCTTGCCTTGTTGGAGAAAGTTACAGTGTTAGGTGAAATATTTCTAACAAAACATTGAGCAGTTTGAGCAATGCACCCAGTCAGTTAGAAAGTTTATATGATCTTATAATTTGAGAGTAAAATATATCCCCAAGGTCAAAGGTTATTTGCCCAAATTAATTGTATTCACGACTTTGTAGGTTTTCCACTGATATAAAATTTTTTACTTTAAATCTACAGATAAATGATGTAGGGTTTAAAAGAATTATTAGTGTTATTAATGTTTCGAGTTATTAGTGTGGCATAAAGAAAATTTGTCTAAAGAGGAGCTGATGGTGTTAGGATAAACGCAAGCAATAGAACCAGAAGTGAGTGTAGAAGTCCAACCCAGGCGATTTCAGTTGACTGCTTGCTAAGAATATGGGTTGAGGGTTAGCTTTTACAGAAAGAAGTTAACAAGTCTTTGTTGATAACGATTCTAATAGTGAATGTAATATAAAATGATGAAGTCATAATGAGCTGATTCTTGCACTGAGCTGTACAGAGAAAAGGTGTGATGTGAAAATCAAATAACATTGCAGATTATGATCTAAAGCGCAGAAGATAGAGATCTTTTACCTCTCAGTAACTCCTATTGCACCACCACCTGTTATACAAGGGTCAACAACATTAGCGCTGAGTATCTATTGCATTACGATATTTCTGATTTCTTATTCATTTCTTATATTTCTTTTCAAATGATTGTAATGTATATACATAATGTTATACAAATGTTTAATATTAATATTCTTATTCCTAAAAGTGGTTGCATTGTCTTTTCTTAAATATGTTTTCGAAAAAATTCTGTTGGAATGTTTTTCAATTTAAACATAGAATCAATGAATGACAAGACAGATATTACGAGAAAAATCTCAAGAATTCTTTAATGGAGGGGATGTCTGTAGTTATTTATAGAAAAGAAGAAGGGACAGTTATGACCTTCCTCTTTACTTTTCAAAACATTTTTTGTTTTTCCTTCATTTTTCAACCCATTTATATTTCATTTTTTACTAATTCAAAGATTATCTTGGCCTTCCCATTAATAAATCACGTTTTAATATTTTTAATTTAATGTATACCTACATGTGTTAAATCTAATCGATCCCATCACAATACATAACATGATTAGCCATTCTAATCTTATTAAGATAACTACAAACCCAGTTTAGCTTTTGTTCAATGATTAACATGATTTTTCTCTTATTTCTACTAATCAGATTTCATTTCAATTAGTCAACAGAGAACTTCTCGAATTCAATAGTTTTATCAGCTAAGCATAATATTGTATTCTTTCACATTTTTGCAATTTATTTAAGCTAAATTGTCTAACACCAAAACACACTCACTCTGTTAACCCTCAATAAATTTCTGTTTTTATCACTCAAAACATTAACTTACAGAAATAACATTCATATCCGTAACTTTAAAAAAGATGTTATTTCTCCTCTTTAAGCTTAAAACTAGCTCTTTATATTCAAGTTATTAGCTGACCTACATACAGAATCTAACGCTTCTCAAAGATTTTCTCTCGTTCTTTAAATCTAAATCCACTTCTGACCCTTATAATACGTTATCGAAACATGGAATTAAATTGAAAAGCAATTTCAAAATTTGCTGACCCTGTTTATAAACTTGTATTCTTTCGCCATTTTTTCTCTTTTTTCTTTTCTTCCCTGTCTTATTTTTTCACAACATATAACAATCCAGCAAGCTGTTTTGTCAATGAGTTCGAAAAATTCACAGAAAGATGAAATAAATGCATAATGTTGCCAACTTACATAAAAAATTAATATCTAAAAGGCTCTTCTCATGCAGTGTCGAATATCTTAATATTTTCTCTTTAATTTCTGTCCATCTTTGCCTCTGTACGGTCCATTATTAATCCCAATGATAAAAATGGTGGAACAAGAAGGTTATTTCCTTCCAAGGATTTTTACTTTGACTTTCTAATTCAGAAACCCGTCTATTACATAAAACGATGAAAGTGTTGCGCATTTTTCTTCGACAACCAAGGAGAAAATGCAGATGATAAATTTAAATGTAGATTCAAATCGAATGAGTTGCCTACCGGATAATAAGCAATTACTATCTTTTGAAGAAGATCGATTTTCATTAATCAAAAATCTTAAATTATAACTTCTAGACAAATTCAACACCAAAATACGCAATATCTAATATTCAAACTATATCTACATACTAGTATTAGGCAAAAGGAAAAAATCTTTACCATGCAAGCTTTATTGTCATATCTTCTATGTAGAAAAGTTAAATTAGCTAAATTGGAATATCTAAAGAAGATTAATAAACAAGAATAAAATATTGATTGTTCTTCACATTTCTCATATAATCGATCCCTTTCATACTTTAACATAATAAAAATAACTAAACACTCATAGGATAATATTTTACCAAAACTTAAAGTGATATCACTTTTAGTGTGGTTTTATATTTCATCTGTAGTAGAATAGTTTAAATCTCTCCCAAAAAATCACAATATTAATTTTCTATAAGTAGATATAGTCCAAATAATTAGATTCGTCATTTTCGTAATGCAGAATTAGGTATAAAGATTTCTGCACTTCTATAAGTAAATACTATACATGAATATCCTCAATTTTTCTTGAAAATTTCCGGACATTACAGATTCCCAAATACACAAAATTTTACATACAGTAATAATGTGAACTATAGTAAATGTAGTTGGATTTAAAATTTCTTTAACGTCCTCGTTGTTACAATATATGTAAACATTCTGAAGAAATTAATGATCTTGCAGGATAATTTTCACTAATTAAAAATATATGTTGCATCATACAAAAGTCTATATTCAGACTGCCTAGTTTACTAATATACTATACAATTCCTCCATAGTAAACACTGATATCATCTTTAATCTGTCGAAAGCCCACTACATATTTATACATACTCATGCATTACGAAAATGACACAGAGAAAAAAAACGCATCACTTCCCAGTTACACATAGGATTTGAAGATTCATGAATAAACATATCAGCCTCAAATAAAAGAATCGTTTTAAAGGGTAAACGTGTATTCAGAAAACGAAAGACCATATAACATTCGTACAAGTGAAAGCCTTGAAAACTTTTGGCCAATACTGCCAATGCCGTTTAATAGACACTCGATAGAAATTTCTATCTAGCATAAAATTTTGAAGACTTTTTAGAATTTACAAAACTGTCACATACCCTAATAAATAATAAAATAATGCTGTAGCATCTCTGACCTGATGTGTAATATCTTTAACCACCGACAACTTAAAACCCTGACATAATTAGTTGCATAGAATTTCTCATTGTTAAAATCTACACTGACCTTTAGATATAGTTCTTTCTTGAATCATTACATCCCAAGCAGGTGACATTTTTTAAACACCTTTCTAAACCATCGTGTGATTAGTTCCGACGGACTTGTGCTCCCTTAATCACACACCATTGCTTGCGTTTATACTATTACACACTTCAGACAAAGAATATATGGCAGCTTCAATGAGAATGTAAAAGCTTACACGTAGCAAACTAATTACCAACATAATCAACACCTTAGATTTCACTCCCTTCTCTCTATTTATACATAAAATACTAATCACATTCATAATATGCAAAATGAACCATTCTCCCGGTAGTCAAGTCTATGCACAATAACGAAAATCTCAAATCTGTAACTTTTGAAATGATGACCACAACGATCCTTATTCACACTAATTTACTTTGATTCAAATCTAATCGACCTTCCCATGCCTGCACAAAAAAAAAAAAAAAAAATACAGACCACTTCATAACAAATGACATCTCGCTCACACCATCTTAATATTTCAGATATCGCTACACAGCAATTAAATCTGCATCACCCGCTAGTTGCCACCCTTTCTTTTTTTACTAGCAGCATCAAACAATATCAAACACAAATAACTAATATTTTAAACAGAATAGCATTAGTCGATGAGGGAACGTGGACGCATCCATTTAACCTATCAGATATAGCAGCTGAATGAGCCTCAAAATAACCTTCTATAGTTTTAGAAAAAGGATGCACTGGATAAAGATATCCCGATAAAAAAAACAAGAATCAGGATAATCACAGGCTTCAATGTTTTTTACCGCAGCTCGGCTCGATTCTAACTCACCAGAGACTGATTAGCACTAACATTCAGTTACTAAAAACACTATGCGCTGAAGACCTAAATAAGGAATTACTTATATCTCTATAACACATATAGCACATGCAAAATGACAATCATTACAAAGTTACGGCAACACTTAATAAATCCATCACCCACAGCGTAGACAAACTACCCTCGAAAAAAAAGTATGCAGCATCATCCTAACTAATATTTAAAGATTTTTATTGAAAATGTGTTAATATTTACATTAAACAAATTTATAATTTAGGAATTATGCTGCAAGTGATTAAAAAGAAACAGAATTTTACGTTTTTATATTTGTATTGAGTTTAATAAGAATTAAGATAATTGGTCATATACTGTTATATGTATGTAGTTAATACACTTCAAACCACACGATGACTACAGGAATAATGTATAATTGTCCTTTCTGAAAGCTAAATTGTAATTTTATTTCCAAGTAATGATTATGAACTTCATAGTGTGCGTGTATATTACTCATCATTTAATATGCAGGCCAATTACAAAGCTAACACGTATACTTAATTTTTTAAAGATTGCACCAAAGTAGCACGAGCACTTTTAAAAGAAAGAAAAAAAAACTATAGTATTTTAATTTATCCTCTGGGAGACAAAAGACAATAATGACATGGATATTATAATTTATAATTATTACTGTAATGATTAAATTTTTCTTTCTTTCTGTCGTGATCGTACAGTCAATTAAGAGCCAAAAATATATAAAACAATAAACATTATTTCAATTTAACAATATTTATTTATATAAATTCAATTATTTATTGTACAAAAGACAACAATAATACTGATGTATTTATTGTAATGATTTTTTAATACTAATAATTTATTTTCTTTCAGGAATAAATTTGCAATAAGAATATCAAAAGATGATTCAAATTCAAGTATTTCTGCGCATTGATGTAATCCATTAAAAACAAATCCAAAGTCTGAAACACACTCCAAATAAGACTTCACTATTGCCTCTAGATCTTAATCTAAAATCAAGATGGTGCTCAGTTATTAAATTTCCAAAGCACAATAATGGACATTCATTAAAACTAAAATCGCTTCTGTTGCACAAATGGCTATACTATTTACTGATTATAGACATTATGTCTAATTTTACTTCTGGGTTTTCCATTTTCAAAGCACACAAATAAGTGCTTTCACAATTCTTGGTTATATTGTTGGAAAACAAGCATAAAGCTTACTACACAAAAGATTTCCACTGCTGGGGGTGGGGTGTATATATATATATATATATATATATATATATATATATATATATATATATATATATATATATAGACATATAATGCCATGATAGATCGGTAGCCACTACGCACATTTTTTTCTCTCTTTGTTTCTTTCCTTGTTTCTTTCTGTGTTCCTTTCTGTGGGAGAGCGTAGGCTCAAAACGTTAAAGACTTTTTCAATTCCCGAGCGTTATACTAATACATCTGTTTGTTTTTTTACACCACCTGTCTTCGTCTTTTGTTTTTTCGTGAATTCTCCCCCCTATATATATATATATAGTTGAATTTTACAGAAAAACAGTAGGCGAAGATAGGTGTATAAACAACAAGCAGATATATTAGTTTGATGCTCGGGAAGGTGAGAAAGTCTTTTACGTTCCGAACCTACGCTCTTCGACAGAAAGAAACACGATGGAATAAATACACACAAACACACACACACACACACACACACACACCACACACACACATATATATGTATATATATGCACACACACGTACACGCATAGACATATACATGCACGCAGTTATATATAAGTATATATATATATATACGTATATATAATTGTGTGCATGTATGTGTATATATATATATAGTTAATCCAAACAAGAAAACACAAAAAAAAACAAAAAACACAACAACGCGAGGACGTGGAACAAATAAAGTATTATTGGACGCACAGGAAAGAAGGGAAGAAGGTTGATTGTTGATTGTTTATGGACATGTGTGTGTGCACGTGTGCGCGCATGTGTGTACGTACATATGTAGGTTTGTACTACTCCCATGAACAAGAGAGATAGATAGATAGATAGATAGACACATACGTATATACATACATATATATATATATGTGTGTATATACGTATGTGTCTATCTATCTATCTATCTATCTATCTATCTATCTATCTATCTATCTATATATATGTGTGTGTATATACGTATGTGTCTATCTATCTATCTATCTATCTATCTATCTATCTATCTATCTATCTATCTATCTATCTATCTATCTGTCTCTCTTGTTCATGGGAGTGGTACAAACCTACATATGTACGTACACGCATGCGCGCACACGTGCACACACACATGTCCATAAACAATCAACCATATAGATCAAAGCTTTCCAAAGTGGGCGATATCGCCCACCAGAGGGCTGTTGGCGAATTTGTAGAATATGGTGGGCGATTTGAGATTTTGGTGAGCGATATGAACATTTTGTGGGTGACAATCAATTTTTAGAAAGTAAGTCTGCATTTACTGATATCTAGGCATGCCTAGAATAAGGATGCACTTTTATCGATTTGACTATTCGCATGAGACGTCGTTTTGTATTAAAAAAGCGCACTTGCTTATCGATCGAATAATTTTGTCGCAGTCATTGAGATGGTTGTCATGTGTGCTAAAAATAGCAGCCAAATAGGCCTAAGCCTTAAATCACACTCCACCACAATTTTATTTTAGTTTTTGGCATAATCGTATGAATTCCAACGTATAGAATTCAAATTCGTAAAAATTTTCTGTAAACTCCAAAAAATAAAAAAATTATGAGGGGTTATATGAGGGGTCATATCAAAACACAAGTGCTATTTTCAGGATGACAGCTTTGAAATCGTGTTTCTTGACTGGGTGAAAATGATCAAACTTTAAACCTCTATAACATTTTAAAAACATTTTTCTGGAAAAAGTTGAATAACTCCAGCAATTTAGCTTGGAAAGGTACATTAATGTGCCAAATTTTAAAATTTTCGATAGACTTTAATTTTTGAAATGCTGGCAACCAAACGAACTAGATCCGTATTTGCTCCAGTAAAGACGTGTCATCTGACTCTGCTCTATTGACTTCTTCTTCTCTCTGGGAATACCATACAGGTATATGACGGTATATGCTCGGTACTTCAGCGAAGACTTTCAAAATTGTGAGGAAATGCTGTTCACAGAGAAATTGCCACTTGATTCAAATGGTGCAACTATTTTTCTCACTCTTAAGTCTTTCCTTTTTGAACATAATATCCCATTCAGTAATATTCTTACCTGTGCATCTGATGAAGCCCCTTCGATGATAGAAATATACAGAGGTTTTTCATCTCTTAGGAGAAATTTTCCACCGGCAGTATTTAGTGGTAAAAATACGAACAGTAGATTGAATGATGCGCTACTGTTTGTTATCAAGACGTTTGGCGTTTCCCTTTCAATGCATATATATATATATATATATATATAGGATATTTATATCTCTTCATCGGAGATGGTGTGAGAAGATGGTTAAGCAATAGTAAATTTAGATAAGATATGAAATAGAGAGTGAGATGGAGAAATGAAAATAGATGTACCTGACACCTTGGGTCTCATTGACACCATTACCTCTTATAACCTATATATATATATATATATATATGAGGAAAAGAAGAAAATGAAAATATCAGTATATTATAAGTTCAATATCGTTTCAGTTTACAATTGTTTTAGTATCGCATTTCTGTAAACCACATTACACATAAATAATTGCTTTTGCCAAGTGTTATAATGCATGGTGAAATGATCTGAGTAAATGACACCTCATCGGTCGTTCACCGAATTTTGCATTCAGATATGATATGCGAGAAGGAAGCTTATCGTTGTTTATATACTCTGAAAAACCAAACCCAAAATAACAATAACAATATGAATAGAATTACAAAGAACAGTTGTAAAAATAGCAGAGACGGCTGCAGGTACTACTACTACTACTACTACTACTACTACTACTACTACTACTACTACTACTACTACTACTACTACTACTACTACTACTACTACTACTACTACTACTACTACTACTACTGCTACTACTACTACTACATATATGTATGTATATATATGTATATATATAATATACAATGTACGAGACGTATTTGAGGATATATTTGTTAATTTAATAAAACATTTTTGATGTATTACAAAGATATACTTTCATAGCAAGTGATTTAATCTGAGATCGTGTGCTGAAACAAAAACAATTGCTGCGTGGGAGGTGTTTATAAGCCATTTAAAAACACACAAAAACCGTTAGATTCACTTCAACATTTAAATTTAATTTGTCAAAATATTTTCGTCGCTTTGAAACCGCGACCTAACAAATTTCCATGCTACACGAATTTTGTCAGTAAACAGGTCTCGGTCTCAAAGCAACGAAAATATTTTGACAAATTAAATTTAAATATTGAAGTGAATCTAACGGTTTTTGTGTGTTTCTTAAATGGCTTATAAACATCTTTCATGCTGCAAATGACTTCTAATGTAGCAAAAACCAAATGTAATTTAATGATGATTTGTGCACAAGTTCTCCTGTTCGATGATTGCTTAAATACAGAATTTGCACTAAATGGTCCTTATTCGTTTCGAACATCACCTGGATAATAGTGCCCTTCAGTGAAGCTATATTATTGTGAGGATGTTGATTAGTATCCCTTTCAACCATGCTCCAAACAGTAGTC
>NC_042997.1:159026394-159066394 GCF_006345805.1 Octopus sinensis | reverse complement strand
CTTTACCCTGGCACATTAAATACTTTCTTGTTGCCGGGTGGAAATCTTACGCTTTTCTCCTGCATCTTTCTCCATCTCTCTCTTTATTCCTCTTATCTTTTTCCTTTCTCTGCATCTCGATATTCATTATTGTTGTCACACTTCCTTTCTTTTTGTTTTTTCAATCTTCTCTAACTTTATCTTTCCCGTTTCTTTCCATTTACTTTTTTCTTTCTCAGTTTGTCTGTATATACATATGTATGCGTGCGTTCGCGCGCGCATGCACGCGTGCGTGTGTATGTGAATATGTATGTCTTTTGTTACTCTCACATCTCTTCTTTTGCTTCCCTTTTGTTATCTAGTTCTGACACTTACTTTTTCTTCATATGTATATGTGTATGCGTTTGTGTCAGATAATACCCCCTCACATCCACACCTACATATATATCAAGTCATCCCATAAGTTCTGTCCGAATTTTGAATAAAGAAAACAAGTGATCAAATGTTATATTTAAATGAAATTTAATCATCCATGTACTTTTCTTGATTATCTATGACTTTCTTCCATCTATTTACAAGCTTTTTAATCCCATCAATGTAAAACTCTTTTGCTTTCAAAGCGAAGAACTCTGAAATGTCAGTTTCGACCTCCTCCTGGTTTGCGAAAGTTATGTCCCCCAAATGATTCTGTAAATTACGAAACAAATGGTAGTATGAAGGAGCAAGGTCGGGAAAATAAGGTGGATGAGGTATTTTTTCCCAACCAAGCTCTTCGATCTTCTGTGATGTGATATTTGCAGCGTGGGGTCGCGCATTGTCCTGATGAAACATCACTCCTTTTCGATTCACTAAAGCGGGTCTTCTTTTCTTCAAAGCTTGGTTCAAACACCCTAATTGCTGACAGTAGACTTGAGCATTGATTGTGCATTAGGTGGTAACAATTCAAAGTGAATTACTCCTTTGCAATCCCACCAGATAGAGAGAAAAACCTTTTTCCCATGAAGTTCCCTTCTCGGTTGTGGTTGAGCATTTCCCCTTTTACCATTGTCCATGGCATATCTGATTTTCCATCCACGACTTTACATGTTGTAGGTCTGCATGGTTTGAAGCATAGGTGGCAGGCAAAAGCTGTAACTTACTGTGCGTTTCCAATTAGTCTGCATATATTGTCACTCGTCTATCGCTCTAGGATTTTCCGTCGAGAGGATAACGAATGAGATCATCATAAAGAGAGAGATCTATACGTCATTGAATTATCGGGATAAACACTTGTACAACACGAGTACCATTCTCTGAGTCGCTGTGATTAGTAGTTCTGCATTGACCAGTCTTATTCAGTACAACTGTAGGTTGTGGCGGACTTTGGTGGATCACAACTTTTGATCTTCTGGTGGAGTGTATATCAGCAAGATAGTTGAAGCTAATCAATTATTGTTGTTATCGTAGTTTAGTATCGGGTCAGCTCTGAACCAAAATTTTCCTGCTGTGCCATCCCGTCTTTTTCTTGTGTAAGTAATGCAGGATAACATTATCCAACAAGATGCATTTAAGATAGTAATGTGTCACTTTTAGGAAGGTTTGACTGCTATATCTTGTAGACCGAGCGACCATGTGATGACTCCTTTGGTTCCTGCTAATTACATGACTGATTCAGTTGCTATTTGCTGAATTTTTATGTGTTGTGTTGTGTTGTATTGCATTCTTTCTCTCCCCGCTCTCTCTCTGTGTATGCGTGTGAATGTGTTTGTGCGAGTTTCTGAATGTGTCTGTGTTTATCTTGTCTGAATGGGAGGAATACTTACAAGCTCACACTGACATAAAAAACACATACCTCATCCATATATATACAACGAGCATATATTCTATAATTAACGAACATATACATAACGACCCTCATCGTATCAAAAATACTTCGAACTTTTGATACGATGAGGAACACAGAAACAAGGATATAAATTCTGATTCTGCTATAAACCGTGTTTGTAATATTTGTTTCAAATTTTCGCACAATACCAGCAGTTTTAGAAAGTGGAGAAAGTTAAGTATATCGACCCATGTACTTGACTGGTACTTTGTTTTATCGATCCCGAAAAGATGAAAGGCAAAGTCAACCGCGGCAGAATTTGAACAATCATATTTCTAATATTTCATATAATTAAGACGGAGAGCTGGCAGAATCGTTAACATATCGGGCAAAATGCTTAGTGACATTTCGTTCTGAGTACCTGTTCTGAATTCAAATTCCTCCGAGATCAACTTTACCTTTCCTCTTTTCAGGATCGATAAAATAAGTCCCTATTGAGATCTAGGGTCTATATAAACGACTTAGCCCCCGAATTTATAACCTTGTGTCAAAATTTGAAACCGATATATCATATAATTAAACATCCTTGAATCGTGATTTGTGTTCTTAATATAATATCTAATAATCTAAAATTTATTATAAATAAATGTTCCTTCTCGAGCCATGCCAGGGTCATAAGGGCCGGTTTCCCGGTTTCAGTGGCGTAGAAATTCCCCATCTGGACGGGACGCCGGTCCGTCGCAGGATTACTCATTTTTGCCAGCTGAGCGGACTGGAGCAACGTGAAATGAAGTGTTTTGCTCAAGAATACAACGCATCGCCTGGTCCAGGAATCATGAGTTCAACACCCTAACCACTATGCCACGAGCCTGTACAAAATTTATCATAGTAAATAATATTTATAATTAATCCGCAGCAGTGAGTTGGAAAAATTGTTAGAGTGTCGGACAAAATGTCTAGTAGTAATTATTTATTCTCTTTTATATTCTGATTTCAAATCGTATCAAAGTCAACTTTGTCTTTCATAATTCTGTAGTTAATGAAACAACTACCAATCAAATAATGAGATCGATATTAATTGAATACAATCTCCCTCCAGATCAGAGGTTTTGTGCTTTGTTATGAATTAATATTTCTGGTCTTTCAGGGCGGCGAGCTGGCAGAATCATTAGCACGCCGGGCGAAATGCTTTGCGATATTTCGTCTGCCGTTACGTTCTGAGTTCAAATTCGGCCGAGGTCGACTTTGCCTTTCATTCTTTCGGGGTCGATCAACTAAGTATCAGTTACGCACTGGAGTCGATATAATCGACTTAATCCGTTTGTCTGTCCTTATTTGTTCTGTCTGTGTTTAGCCCCTTGTGGGTAGTAAAGAAATAGGTATTTCGTCTGCCTTTACGCTGTTAGTTCAAATTCCACCGAGGTCGACTTTGCTTTTCATCCTTTCGGCGTCGATAAATTTAGTACCAGTTGCGTACTGGAGTCGATCTAATCGACTGGCCCCCTCTCCCAAAATTTCGGGCCTTGTGCCTAGAGTAGAAAAGAATATTTCAATTCCTTCCGCAAAACCAACTATGTATTTCATAGTTCCGGGGTCAATTAAATATATACAAGTACCAGTGAAGTAATGGGGTCATTTTAATTGATCTATAATACCAAGTAAAGCTTCACATATGTAATGAGTGACCTGAAAGACGTTGATTAACAGATTATCCACGCAATTTGTTTGCAAAAGTTCCCTCTTGTTGCGTCTTTGAACTAAAGGAACAACGTACAAGTGAGATAACTCCATTTAGTTCAGTTGATCGAAATTTTGGGAAAATACTGTCAGTGAAGCTGGGAGTGAATCTTGCATCGAAAAATATCCAGTGAAAGGAAAGTAGGTGTTTCGTTCTAATTAACCCTTTTCTGTAAAGCATAATCTACTCGCAATGTGATGCTTTGAGCCTGTATCATTGATATTTCTCTCTCTATATAGAGGATTTTGTTACGCTTATTATTCTAGAATATGTAGGAATGAAAAAGTGCTATACAAAACACTAATTTACTTTAGAGATATCTTTTTATGTCTGGAACTTTATTGGTTGACATGATTTAAGTCTTAATACGACGACCGATTTAATATCACCGCTAAACTTCTGAGTGCCTTCAGTGGAACCCTCTCAGTTGCAAACTTATGGACAAAGTTTCAAACCTGAAAATGACTCGTTATTTTGAAGCATTACTTCATACTATATGGAAAGCACTGTTTTTCACATATGGATGCAACATGGCTGAATGATTAAGTTTAGTTAATGATCACGGGGTCACAGGTTCGATCCCCTCTATGTAGCACCTAAGGTAAATTTCTTTTACTCTTGACTCGAGTCAACCCATATCATGTGAGTGGAATTTGGAAACAGTGTGGAAGCCCACCGGATAGTTTATGCCTGTAATTCAAACGGCACGGCCTTGTCGCTCATTGTGCTATGCTGATTCTATTTGAAGCTTATGTTAATAGTGCTCATGTCTTTGGAATACTCAGCCACTTACATGCTGATTCAATGAGCAGGTTAGTTCAGTTGATTGAATAACTGAATCTTCATCCTCGAAACCAAGCAAGACTGCTTTATTTATTTTTACTTTACTTTTAATGCTCACTGTACCCCACTCCATGAATTGCGGTTTATTATTCTCTTTCCCCTCACTGGTCTTAGAGACGTTGCATAGCGTGTCGTCTGTGCTAACTTTACTTCTCTCAATAATCCGTAAAGAAAATAAAATCTTATCGAGTAAACCGTTGATTATTACTAATTCCTTGTATTATATATTCTTTAATAAATTTAATTCAATATAGACATCTGAGATATAATAAGATGTTTGTTTTGTTATTTTGGCAAAGTTCTCGTTTCATATTTATAATTATTTCTTCACTCAAACATTGAGAATGGTAACCGAGTTTCTTGAACAATATCGAGTTTCAATCGCTACACATATAAAGAAATATGACAGTATCAGCCAATCTAGAGAGCGAACAAGCGATCGAAGAGAGAGAGAGAGAGACAACGGGAGAGAGAGAGAGAGAGAGAGAGATAGAGAGTGAATAAAAGAACATGTGTATGAAAGCATTGTCAACGATGAGCGCGATAAAGGTTTCACTGCGATTAGATTAAATGGGGAGATTGTCTCATTATTTCTTCCTTCCTGTTCACTTATTTTATGAAGTAGAAATTAATCATAGATATTTATCCATAAAATAACACCTGCATCTTTAAAAATGGATATTATGCATGTATTGCTCTAAGTTAAATGTATATATTCTAAATTTGTTTATGATTTTTCCTAATAGTTGCATCCTGAAAATACTGTATTATTAGTAAAAGAGGGAGTCTCAAAGCAGTCACCAGACAAGTCAGAATTAATAGCTACATTTCTTACAAATAAAATCCTATATACATATTATATGTAGAGCGGATGCACCGTGAGTAGGAAAAGCTCTTATCACAATATATATAATGATTCGCAATTTTCAGTTCATTATTCAGAGACATACATACCCCATTTTGCTCTTGCTAAAAGATTAACCAGTTTTAAGAAAAACATATTGTTCTAATCTGCTTGTATTCCAATATCACAATAAACTTTATTAAGTTGTAATATTTCTACAAATGAAGGCGACGAGCTGGCAGAAACGTTAGCACGCCGGGCGAGATGCGTAGCCGTATTTCTTCTGTCGTTACGTTGTGAGTTCAAATTCGGCCGAGGTCGACTTTGCCTTTCATCCTTTCGGTGTCGATAAATTAAGCACCAGTTACGCACTGGAGTCGTTGTAATCGACTTAATCCGTTTGTCTATCCTTGTTTGTCCCCTCTATGTTTAGCCCATTGTGGGTAGTAAAGAAATAGGTATTTCGTCAGCCGTTACGTTCTGCGTTCAAATTCCGCCGAGGTCGACTTTGCCTTTCATCTTTTCGGGGTTGATAAATTAAGTACCAGTTACGCACTGGGGTCGATGTAATTAACTTAATCCCTTTGTTTATCCCTGTTTGTCCCCTCTATGTTTAGCCCCTTGTGGCCAATAAAGAAATACGAATCGTTAACACGCTGGGATACATGCTTAGTGCCATTTCGATCGTCTTTACGTTCTGAGTTCAAATTCTGCCTAGATCAGCTTTGCCTTTCATCCTTTCGGAATCGATAAGGTAAGTACCAGTTGAGCACTAGAATCGATGTAACTAACTTATCCCTTCCCAAAACATTGCTGGCCTTGTGCCATAATTTTAAATCAATATTTCTACAAATTAAGTTAGTGAGCTGGTAGAATATTTAACATACTGAGAAACATGCTTAGCGGTATTTCGTCTGTCTTTACGCCCTGAGTTCAAATTCTGCCTAGGTCTACTTAGCTTTTCATTTTGGGAGCGATAAAATAAGTACCAGTTCAACACAAGGATCGATGTAATCAACTTAACTATCCCCTGAAATTTCTGACCTTGTGCCAAAATTTGAAACCAATGTCTAACATATTGGAAGGTTTCATCAATGAATCGTGATTTAAAATTTAGGCTGTCGAACGTCGAGAAATGTTTTGAGAGTGAAAGGTTTAAATGAATTTAGGGACTCTTTGTGCTTGGTCATGGCTAGAATGCCTCTAATTGGACATGCTTTTGCCTGTGTAAGTTTGAGAAAGGCAGATTTAATTCATTCATTGTTTCTACATGCATATAACTCATCGATATGTATGACAACTCTTTCATTTCGTTTGTACACATAGCTACTGTGTATATGTATATATATATATGTATATATATATATATATATATATATATATAGATATATATATACGGGTGTGTGTGAGAGTCCAAAATTGTGAAGCATGACTGTCACCACTACTACATGAACCTGAAGATTGCATAATTTAATGCATGAAAGTACTAGTTCAATCAGAATGAACATTTAACATTCTATTATTTCATTTTATTTTATTATATTATATTATCTTATATTATATCATTATAAGATTGTAAATAAAACGTGAAAATCAGACAAGGCTGGAATTCCTTTTATTAATATATATATATATATATATATATATATATATATATATATATATATATATATATATATTTGTTGTGCAAGATTTTTTATATGAAGTCGCGTGTTGAAACAGATATTGTTATATTTCGGAATGGTCATTTTGCCAGTTTAGCCAATAAAAACACACGCACTATATATTTGGTGTTATTTTGCTTCAGTGTTATTTATTTTTTACATTAATCTTAATCTTATTTCGGCCAGAGTTCTTTCGTCACACTCCTGTGACCGCATCAGTGGTCCTTTGTTTTCTTCTTTCTTATTTGTGTCTCTCCTTACTAACCGTCAGCCATTTTGTATTTCTATTGTATGTCTTCATTTGCGCATGCTTATATCTCTATGTGCGTTTATTTATAATTTAGTGTGTGTATATGGGGGGATGCCTGTAATATTTGTATCTTCTGTTTATATATGTTCATGTAATTTGTATTTTGTTTTTGTTGTTTTTGTTTATTCTTATTTTGTTCATGTGTTTACATCCACTTATTATTATCATTATATAAATCGAATCGAAAAAAAAGAAAAAAAATTATAAATAAACATAAACGCACATAGAGATATAAGCATGAGCAAATGAAGACATACAATAGAAATACAAAATAGCTGACGGTTAGTAAGGAGAGACACAAATAAGGAAGAAGAAAACAAAGGACCACTGATGCGGTCACAGGAGTGTGACGAAAGAACTCTGGCCGAAATAAGATTAAGATTAATGTAAAAAATAAATAACACTGAAGCAAAATAACACCAAATATATAGTGCGTGTGTTTTTATTGGCTAAACTGGCAAAATGACCATTCCGAAATATAACAATATATATATATATATATATATACATAAGAAAATAGTAAAGTGTGAAAAAACGACAGAAGGCTTAAATGTTAAAAAATATATATATTTGTGTCAAAATGTCTGGAGAATATTGGAAAAATTTTTTTTCCTTTCCTTAAAATGACATAATTTTAAAAATTTTTAAAGAAATTACCGGTTTCGCGTGTAGCTTTTCAAATTTCTTGTGACGTTATGTTTATATTGCATGGAATTATCGTTGTTTTTATTTCCAGGAGATTTCTAAATAAGGGGAGGTAGTGAGTGATTTTTTCCGGTGTAGGGGAGATAATCGCTTAAAAATTTTTTTTTTTTCCCTTTTCCTTGTTAATTTCTCTGTGTCAGTATGTTCGGATGGTTGAGTCTGGGTTTGTACTTTTCAATGAAGAATGTTTCCTTGTTCAGTCTCATTTGTGTTGATGATCCGAAAGCACATTGGTAAAATGGGAAGATTAAAAATTGTGGCAGTAGTTGCTTTGCGCATTTCTCAATGTGCTCACTAAAAGGTATCATTCTATATTCTGGGAATGCAATCTGTTGTCGATGCAGTGTGCATCTGCGCCTGAGTGATAGTCCCGTGGAACCCACGTAGTCTTGGTGGCAGCCCGAGCATTTAATAACATAAATTATGTTTTCAGAGGCACAAGTAAAGTTAGATTTGATCTTAAATTTCTGTCCCTCTTTAAAGAAGAATTCTGATCCTTCCAATAGGTTAGGACATGTTGCACAGTTCGATCTACCACATTTTTTTACTTTTGCATCCATAATTTTAGAAGACAATTTTGCCTTTGTGAGAATCTTTTTAAGTGATTTAGGCTGTTTGTAGCTTTTAATGATTTGGTGTATGTTTAGAATTTCCTTTAATTTCTATGTTGATTTCTGTTGCACGTCTGATCCCATCCTCTATGAGTTGAGCTGGGTAATGTCTGTCAATTAGGGTGTTTTTGAGTTCTTGCAGTCTAAAGTTCCTGGTATTTTGTTCTGACACTATTGTGCATATCCTTCTTGCAAGGTTGAAGGGGATGTTTGTTTTAGTGTGTCTTGGGTGGCATGAATTAAAAAGAAGGTATTGTTTGGCGTCTGTGGCTTTGTAAAAAATGTCTAAAAAAATTAACCTTAAAATAGAAACAGACATTTTTTACAAAGCCACAGACACCAAACAATACCTTCTTTTTAATTCATGCCATTACCCAGCTCAACTCATAGAGGATGGGATCAGACGTGCAACAGAAATCAACATAGAAACTTTAAGAAAAGTTCAACACAACAACACACCTTCCCCGAAAATACTACCTTACATATCTACATACAACCCCAGAAACAAAGAAGCCTTCACCATCATCACCCAGAATTTACCAATACTTCATAAAAACCCAAAATTAAAGGAAATTCTAAACATACACCAAATCATTAAAAGCTACAAACAGCCTAAATCACTTAAAAAGATTCTCACAAAGGCAAAATTGTCTTCTAAAATTACGGATGCAAAAGTAAAAAAATGTGGTAGATCGAACTGTGCAACATGTCCTAACCTATTGGAAGGATCAGAATTCTTCTTTAAAGAGGGACAGAAATTTAAGATCAAATCTAACTTTACTTGTGCCTCTGAAAACATAATTTATGTTATTAAATGCTCGGGCTGCCACCAAGACTACGTGGGTTCCACGGGACTATCACTCAGGCGCAGATGCACACTGCATCGACAACAGATTGCATTCCCAGAATATAGAATGATACCTTTTAGTGAGCACATTGAGAAATGCGCAAAGCAACTACTGCCACAATTTTTAATCTTCCCATTTTACCAATGTGCTTTCGGATCATCAACACAAATGAGACTGAACAAGGAAACATTCTTCATTGAAAAGTACAAACCCAGACTCAACCATCCGAACATACTGACACAGAGAAATTAACAAGGAAAAGGGAAAAAAAATATTTTTAAGCGAATATCTCCCCTACACCGGAAAAAATCACTCACTACCTCCCCTTATTTAGAAATCTCCTGGAAATAAAAACAACGATAATTCCATGCAATATAAACATAACGTCACAAGAAATTTGAAAAGCTACACGCGAAACCGGTAATTTCTTAAAAATTTTTAAAATTATGTCATTTTAAGGAAAGGAAAAAAATTTTTCCAATATTCTCCAGACATTTTGACACAAATATATATATTTTTTAACATTTAAGCCTTCTGTCGTTTTTTCACACTTTACTATTTTCTTATATATTCACCCACGTGCTTTACCAAACAAACTTTCTTATCTATATATACATATATATATATATATATATATATATATATATATATATATATGTACTCACACGCGCACGCACACGCATAATAGAAACAACTGATACGGAAGATTGAGTGTACTGGTAAGTTTAATTACCACAACGTTCCTTTCGACACATCCTGCACCTCTCCCACGTGGGTGGAAATCTATACAGTGAATTCCAATGCCCTCCACAGTGCAGAAGCATCTCTTCAGATAATATAACTTGGTTTTGCGTAACATAAGCGGCGTTTCGCGCCTAAGTTTAACTAGAACATGTTGATAGTAGTCGTATGTAAAATACAATGAGGAAGGATAAGGAAAGACAAGGAATATGTTAAGTTGCTAGACTGGGGATACAGACAGGAAGTAATTGAGGAAAAAGCAAAATACAAAGAATAAAGAATGATAAAACATACAATAAATTAAAACACTAAATTGTGTCAGTATCTGTCTGGTTCTTCCGTAGACCACCTGCTGGTAATGAATTCTTTAATAGCAATAAATTCTTTGATATCAAGCAGGTATTGTTGTCAAGCAGATATTCGGGTTGAAGCGCAAAGGCTACGATATCTCTAGCGTTTCGTTGATGCTCTTCTACCTGGCACTCTTTTCTGCAGCTCGTCTCTGATAGAAGTGCAGTACTAAATAAAGCGTTGACTGAGGTACGGCGCTGTCTGCCAGTCGGATAATGAGGTCGGTGGATGTTCCATTAGAGCTTTCTACAGAGAATTTGTGGTGGTAAAAGCGAAAATATCTTCGCTGGAAACTTTAAGTGTCAATGAAAATCAACTAGGTGGTCTTTTATCGGATGACATTCGGGGTATGGCCCATGGAAAATTTCCTATAATCTCTGGCTTAGCAGTGCTACAAATGTTCGTGTACGTGCGGGGAGGGCTTTGTCAGTTCTGAATAAATCTACAGGCATGATAGTGCCATCCGTTGTGAATGCTTGATATTTACGCAGAACAGCAAAATCGTCTTGCATGGGCTTGAGAGTGTTTGAGCATTGTTGACTGGTGGTGTTATGTTGAAAAGCTACTATCACACGTGGGAAGGATCCGACTATTAGTAGGCTCCGACTATTTGACTCATTATGCTTGGTCATGAATGGAATGCCATTAATTTGATGTGTTTTTGCCTGTGAAACCTTGCTTTGCTTCAGCATTCAGGGCAGACGTGTGTGACTGTGAAATCTATTTTAATTTTATGTCAGAGATAAATTTTGATAAATCTGATAAAGTTAATTTCTTGGATTCACTTTGACTACAGTCTGTGGGTTGCTGTCATGTGTTCTGGTAGTGGGTGGATCCAGCACATCGAGATTGTAGAGCGTGCCTTGTTCAATATCGTGTATGCCTTCGTTGGGTGCTCAAAACGGCCATATACTGTCTACACATGGACTGCATGAGGCGGTTCACAAAAGACATTGGCACCTATGCCCACATCCCGAGGAAAGGCCATGAAAAAAGAGGTTGTGATGTTGACGTGTCTGAAAAGATTGAAGACAATTTCCCTTCCCGTCAAACCCTTTCTACTTGGAAAGGAAGGTGAAGATAGAGAGATATGTTGATGTTGCCCCCGTTAATTTTGTCAAAAGTGTAGCGAGAATGACCCGAAAGATTGTTCCTACTCTAAACATGTGCCTGTAGGCTGAAAGTACGGAGCATTTGCCATACCAACTTTGGTGTTTAGAGTGAATAGGGATCTGTGGGGTGCTGTGGTCGTTAGTGGGTTCGGCTTTCCCGACTACTGGGGAATTTCGTTCTGATAACGTTCTTGATAATTGTTAAGGTTTATGAAAATCTCCACTGTCCTTTGTCCCTGTATTATCTTACATACATTGAACCGCAAAAGAAACGCTAGACGTGTGTGACTGTGAAATCTGCTTTAATTTTATGTCAGAGATAAATTTTGATAAATCTGATAAAGTTAATTTCTTGGATTCACTTTGACCAGTCTGTGGGTTGTTGTCATGTGTTCTGGTAGTGGGCGGATCCAGCACATCGAGATTGTAGAGCGTGCCTTGTTCAATATCGTGTATGCCCTCCTTGGGTGCTCAAAACGGCCATATACCGTCTGCACATGGACTGCATGAGGTGGTTCACAAAAGCCATTGGCACCTATGTTCACATCCTGAGGAAAGCTGCCTCTAGTTCCACATGAGTAGTTTGCCTTGGGACCACCTAGTTCAGCCATCTCTGGATTTCATCCTACAAGTGTTCAATTGGGTTCAAATCGGGGCTGAGAGCAGGCCACAGCATAGTTCTGATGTTGTATTGACGCAGGAAATCCATGGTGACACTGGCCGTGTGGGAGGGAGTATTGTCCAGCTGGAACACGTGGCTATGGTGACGCTCGTGAAGGGCACAATGTGAGGTCTTAGGATCTGGTCAACGTAGCGCTTGATGAAAGGTAAAGTCGACCTCGGCGGAATTTGAACTCAGATCGTAAAGACAAACGAAATACCAATAAGCATTTCGCCCGGCGTGCTAACGTTTCTTATTTCTTTACTGCCTACAAGGGGCTACACACAGAGGGGACAAACAAGGACAGACAAACGGATTAAGTCGATTATATCGACCCCAGGTCGTAACTGGTACTTAATTTATCGACCCCGAAAGGATGAAAGGCAAAGTCGACCTCGGCGGAATTTGAACTCAGAACGTAGCGGTAAACGAAATACTGCTAAGCATTTCACCCGGCGTGCTAACATTTCTGCCAGCTCGCCGCTTTACACTTCACTAAATATTGTTCATTACATAAAACTCTCTCAACTAATGTACTCAACGTCACTACACGACACATACATTGAGCGATAGTAACCGTGCGCACACACCATCAGCCACGTATTCAAACTATTTAATGCTCTGCCATATATACATTACTATATCATATATACATTAGTACCAAATACTGCTACATACTGGTGTATACATACATTGCTACCATAAGCAAAAGTTTACATACTTCAGCATTATACATACTACTGTATACGCAATAACTCTTCATACTCTACATACTTGAATAATATCAACTGAAAATGTCGAAGTGGCTGTGTGGTAAGTAGCTTGTTTACCAACCACATGATTCCGGGTTCAGTCCCACTGCGTGGCACCTTGGGCAATTGTCTTCTATTATAGCCTCGGGCCGACCAAAGCCTTGTGAGTGGATTTGGTAGACGGAAACTGAACGAAGCCCATCGTATATATGTATATGTATATATATATATATATATATATATATGTGTGTGTGTGTATATATATATGTGTATATGTTTGTGCGTCTGTGTTTGTTCCCCCAACATCGCTTGACAACCGATGGTGGTGTGTTTACGTCCTCGTAACTTAGCGGTTCGGTATAAGAGACCGATAGAATAAGTACTAGGCTTCCAAAGAATAAGTCCTGGAGTCGATTTGCTCGACTAAAGGCGGTGCTCTAGCGTGGCCACAGTCAAATGACTGAAACAAGTAAAAGAGTAAAAGAGAGTAAAAAAGACAGAAAATTCAATACTATGCGCAGTTATACATTGAGTGCATTTAGAGGAAGAAAAATACAGCGAGCTGGCAGAGTTATTAGCACGCCGGGCGAAATGCTTAGCGGCATATCGTCTGTTGCTACGCTCTGAGTTCAAATTCCACCGAGGTCGACTTTGGCTTTCATCTTTTCGGGGTCGCTAAAAAAAAGAAAAAAAGCACCAGTCAAGTATTGGGATTGATGTACAGGCATTGTACTTATAGGAGAAAGGATTTAGAAGGACATGATGTGTGTGTGTGTGGTGTGTGTGTGTATGTGTGTGTGTGTGTGTGTGTGCGTACGCGCGTGATTACTCTGCTTAACTGTCAGAAATAACCGTTGCTTTCCTTCAATGCAAAATTACGCGCTTAACCAAAATGAACGTTTAAGTGAGTTATCCAAGTGACGCTCTCTCATTTTTACATCCATCCCACCTTCCATATGCTCGCGCTCACACAACACACATACGTATTCATATATATGTATATATATATATCCATATATACATATATACAAGCATACACATACATACATATCATACATACATATCATACATACATATATGCATACACACAAACGTACATACATATATACGTTCATACACACACAAATCTCAAATGCACATAGTGGAGGGACTGTCTTTGTTTGATCTGACAGAAATCTTATGACAAGGATTAAGCTGAGATATTGATCTGCATCAAACAGCAAAGTGATAAACTGGACTGAATAGTTTTCCAAAGATATCTTTTTGAACGCTGTCCTTTATGAATGTACCCAAACAAGAGTAAATCTTCTAGACACAATGAAGTCAACGTAGATTTGTAAGTATGATGAGATATCAAGTCGTTGTATACATTTACAAATATGGAAAATGTATTCACGTGTGTATTGTATATATTATATTATGTTTTATTATATTATATTATATTATATTATATTATATTATATTATATATATTATATTATATTATATTATATTTATTATATTATATAATATATATATATTATATATATATATATATATATATATATATATATATATATATCTGTAAAACAATATGTGACAATTATTCGGTAGGCAAGATAAAACTCTGAGTTTCGGATGCCGAGGTGGAAATCCACACCACCATCTCTTCGGTATCTGGCCATCTGATCAGATGGCCAGATACCGAAGAGATGGTGGTGTGGATCCGAAACTCAGTGTTTCATCTTTATTTCTTTTGTTATCTTACTGTTTTTACCAATATATATATATATATATAATTTTAACAATTGAGGGTAAAATTATATACTCTTTACTCTTTACTCTTTACTTGTTTCAGTCATTTGACTGCGGCCATGCTGGAGCACCACCTTTAATCGAGCAACTCGATCCCGGGACTTATTCTTTGTAAGGCCAGTACTTATTCTATCGGTCTCTTAGCCGAACCGCTAAGTGGCGGGGACATAAACACACCAGCATCGGTTGTCAAGCAATGCTAGGGGGACAAGCACAGACACACTAACACACACGCACACATATACATATATATATATATATATATATATACGACGGGCTTCTTTCCTTTTCCGTCTACCAAATCCACTCACAAGGCTTTGGTCGGCCCGAGCCTATAGTAGAAGACACTTGCCCAAGGTGCCACGCAGTTGGACTGAACCCGGAACCATGTGGTTGGTAAACAAGCTACTTACCACACAGCCACTCCTGCGCCTATACACACAAACACACACACACACACACACATATATATATATATATATATATATATATATATATATGTATATATATATATGTATGTATTTATGTATATGCACATGTATGTAAGCATATGGATATGAAAGTAAACAGATCAACATACAGACGGATAGGTACGTAGGTTATATGAACAGAAAAGCATACATACGCAAAAGAAGAATGAAACACATGACCATATATACACACATACTTTACTTCACACAAGGACACATATGGAGACACACGTCCACACATATAGAGATGCACATCCATACATACAAACACGGACATGCAAACACATGAATATGCAGAATACATACATACAAATGTACACACATAAATAGATACATATGCAAACACACACATATATGCATATATACACATGCGTAATACCTACATGCATGCATGTATAAGCACACACACACACACACACACATACACACACATACACACACACACACACACACACAAACACACTAATCCACACACATGCACACAAACGAACAAAAAGGAACGCAGTGTGGGTAACGGACAGATTCAAAACTATTGAAAAGGTTGCAAGACGCCACGAAAATTTTAGAAAAATAAAAAAGAAAGAATGACTCTCCCCAGACTTAACTGTATATATATATATATATATATATATATATATATATATATATATATATATATATATATATATATATTAGACAGACAGACAGACATATTACATACAAGCACATGCACGCACGCACACACATATGATACGAGGAAATATACAAAAGAAAATCCCTCGTGATATGTATTTTTCTTTTAGTTTAAGAATACATACATGCATGCATAAACACATAAATATATACACACAGACATATACACACATGCACATTTGTGTATATGTGCGTATATGTTTGTATATGTCTGAATCTGTACAGATGTATGCATTTGTACAGAGTATTACTTATAACAAGATCGTGTAACATGTCGAAAACTGCGTAATCTTAGAGTGTTTGTTTTTAACATAGTAGGTAGGTTATCGGCTTAGCTGTCTATTGTGGTTTGGTATGGGTATTATGTTGTATATGTCTTCAGTCATTAATTTGTGACTGCGTTAGTGTTCCACCATATAACTAAAACTAAAAACTATAACTAAAAACCTACCACCCTGCTCTTCACCAGTCATCACTAAACTTGTAGAGATCTGACAGAAACCCAAGACGTTTACAAATTGTAGAAAATGTGATTTGTGCGATTTTACTCTCCCTAAAGGCAGCGGCAATATAAGCTCCGTAATATTTATGAGCAATGCATTTTTGAGAAATCTTTTTAAATCCTTATTTTATCATTATTTTAAACAGCTTCATCAGCGAATTATAGTCACACGAATTTATATACACGTCAAATCATTCTATACTCTAATAGTTGTGTGTTAACTGTACTTCACGTAGGAGGTCAAATATAACCCAAACATGTCTGTAGTAGTCACCATAGCTACCAAAAATCAAAATCACTCCCCTTGTTTATCACCGTTTAAATATTGATCAAGAAAGATTTAACATTTTTTTTCTCTTGCTACTTTTCAGAATTTTCATTTTTGTTGAATTTTCTTCCCATTGGGGTTATAATTTTTAATAATTGAAATTTAGTGTCTGCTCAAAACAATGTTTGTCAACAACCAAACTTGACTATATATTCCTTACTTAATTGGTGGATATTGGAATAGAATTACAAATTCTGTATTGGGACTAATGAATTTTGGGTAAGAAAATGGTATGTTAAGGAGACGTTTAGCTAAGTGGTTTTAATATCAGCAATTGTTGGAGAAAAGTGTTAATATTAAATATTTGCTTCGCTGGTTTTATGGTATGTATTCCGTGATTTAGGATCGAAATCCAGTTTTGAGTGTTGGTGTAACCTATTACGCTTGGGTTATGTAACTAATGACCTCAGGAAAGTATCATGATCACAAGATAATATTTGTTTGCATAAGAAAGAAAGTAGTGAAGACAAGGAGCCGACTTCGATCCCCGTTCGAAATGATTTTTCATTACTCCATTAATGTAGTGAAATAAACACGGATAACACACAATCCCATTTCCACATTCCTATAAATATGAGATTGTGTGTCTTATGAAATAAATCAATATTATTTGCAAAGAAAATTAGCATTCAATTTAGAATATTTTTGTATTCAGAAACTTTTCACTTTTCTGCTTTATTTGATAAACATTCCCACATTTGAGCCGAAGTAAGCTTTTGGTGTACCAAACTTTAACTAAAGTACAGCGCAATTGAATAATTCAATTGCTTTCAAACAATCGTCGCCGTCATTGCTAGTATATTTCCATTACACAATGGGAATACCATTAAGCTTAATTCAATTGCAAGGGCTTATTAGGCATGCGATAAAGCTAATATATTTATCATATACTACTGAATACAACTCTGTTCAAAGCTGCGAGCTTCAAAGGTCGATACAGGTAATTAATGACAATAACCTAATTAATATAACTGAAATTACCATAATTATGAAGTTAATGGTGAGACTTTTACAATAAGTTATTGTTAACGAGTACAGGACAGCTGAATAAGGGATCGAAAGTTTGAATGCTATTACTGGCTCGTCATGCAGTAAAATGCTACATTAATCTCGCTCCAAAAAGTTGTCCCGATCAAATTCACCGTCCCGATAATTCTGACCAGCACACAAATAAAAAATAAAATAACGTAAGATCAACCAACCATCAAATTCATCATAACCTTACAAGATAAAGGCAAAATTTATACTTTGACACTCGATATCTAAATATAGCAACTAAACGGCTTTCGAATCACATCCTGTCATCTTAAAAGGGACACATTGGCTAGTATTGTTCTAGATACACAATGGTTGAAAAAAAAAAGAATCAGCAGTTGGTATGCCATCGCTGGTACTGCAATATATCCATACTCAATAATCAAGTTTAGTCTTCTTGAAGGGGCTGTACCCATCACTTGAACAGTTCCACTGAAATAGATAAAAATTGATGTAGCTGAGGTTTGAACATCCGCAGTTCAGTATCTATGAAATTACATGTAGTATGACTACATTAGTAATGACAGCCCTAAATGTCCCCTAAATTACTCAAGAATATTCCACAAAAGTAGAGGAGAGCATAGTTGAAATACCTTTGCTATTATATATCTAACCAGCTAGGATTAATCTGGGACTGAACTACTACAACCACCACGATTTCCACCACCACACCAGCAATGTGGTAAAGAAGGGAATTTCAGGGAATTAAGGTGCTGGAAATGATTGGTTGAGCATAGTGAACATTACTACATGCAGTACTCAGTTCTGAAGAGAAAAGACAACAGGAGTGATGAAAGAAGAAATGGATGCAGCGAGTAGAACTGGGTAGTGATGAAATGTAATTTGCTAGTAGAAGAGATGAAACCGTTTTAACAACAGTATACTATATGGGATTGCAAACAACATAAGGGAGTTTTGAACAGGACACATAAAATGAGTGGATCTAAATACGGAAAACAGTTTTTTCGCAAGTCTACTCTTTCTGGTACTCCATTGGAGACAAGATTTATTTCTAGTTGAAAAAGCATATCAGTCATTCATTTTCAGAAAAGAATAGTTGTCTCGCTTGCTTTGTTCTGATATTGATGATGGGGTGTATGTGACATGCACATGTCCAATATTTCATACAATGTGAACATTCCTCTTGAATTGGACACCAATATTAAGTGGATAATATCCTTCCTAAGTTAGATTTGCACAACTTATACAGTAAAAACCTATTAGCTGAGATGATTGACAGACTGCTCTGTTTTCAATAAAGTGCATTTGTGTAAAACTATGTAGAGAATAGTCGTAGAATTAGAATAGTAGAGTCGTAGACCACCAAAGTAGAATACTTCCACTATATCATAAATAAAGAACCTTTTAATTATTACATTTCAAATTCAGCTGTTACGGACGCCAATTTTGTACGCCAGTTTCTAAGAAGTCGATCAAATCAGAAGTAGACCTGTCATAATATCAGATTAGTCGACCATTTTCCCCACGATAAAAATTATGGCTTATGTCAATTTTGAAAAATCACCATTTCGCTCTTAAACTCTATTATTTCAAGCTTAATCTTGGAGTACGGTTCTCGGGGTAAGTTACTTCTCCCAAAGCCTCGAAGTAACCAAAATATTATGAGTGAAACTTGAAAGGCCGAAACTGTGTGAAGGCCTATCGGACAGATTTTCTAGTTTTAGAGCGATTGACTTAATCGGTCAAATGGTTTAGCATCATCTCTCCCTTGGTGCATTTAGTGAAGTTCATGCTCTTGTAAGCATTGTAAGTATTGAGCTACCTTTTCCCCATCTGTTTCAGAGGATGTCAAAGAGGTCACGAGCACTTTCTTTCTTCTATGATTAAACAATAAATAAGAGAAAAAAATGATGTTGACGAAATCAGCACCAGGTAAGACCTGATTAACAAACTATACTCTAAAGATATCTGGACTTGTGATAGTTTAAGAGACAGCCACTGTATGTTCTTCGCTTTTTATTAAGTTCGGTAATAAGGGCAACAGTGTCATTTTTGCTTTGGGATAGATATAAAACTTTAAAAATATTAAGATATAACGTCGGAATGAATAAAGCATTAAACTATCATCCAACAGAACGTAGGGTGGAAGGTACCTGCAGCTACTATATATTTTATTTCGTAGTATTTCTTGTTAGGACACCTTGTGTGTCCTAACTAGTCTTAAATGCATATAAGTATAAATGAACGTCTGAGACATACATCTGCATGTCGTTCGGCCTGCTAAGAACAACAGCCGAATCTCTCTTAAATCATACCCTGCTGTTGTTTTAAATGTAAAGTTATATTCGACAATGCAGCTTCTAATGTAATGTACGTAATGTCTTTTGTCGTAGGTTCAACTCAGTTAGAGCTGACCCACGTTTAAAGACCGAGACCTCATAATGGCTACAATCACTACCAATAATATGCAATCCACTCCGTTTCTCTGTCTCTCTTTCTCTCTTTCTCTCTCTTTCCCCCCCCCCCACACACACACAGACACGCACACACACATATTTTGTCAATCAAATTCCAACATAGTTTGATTTTCGCAATTCATTTTTGGATCTTTTACAATTTTACAATATTACATATTACAATATTACCAGGTCTTCAAAGTGTAGAGGAGACTTGTATACACCGTATGCAAACACAGTTTGGTTATGCATAACTTAACTGTTAACCATTTATTTGAAGGGATTTAATGCAAGTTAAATATTTTGGATCAGATCACCTTACAAGGTGAACGAACAACTGAAAATAGGTTTCGTAATGTAGTTAAGAAATACCTGAACAATTGTGCCGTTCCAGGTCCTAATTACTGAGCGTATTTGGGACTTGTCCTTTACCATAACCATATTTGTCCTTTACCATAACCATATTTGTCCTTTACTATAACCATATTTGTCCTTTACCATAACGCAAGCTTTATGACCGAAACTTTGTGAGACAAAAACTATGTGAAACCACGTCGGTTAGAACTGTATGTGTTTGTGGATAGTAAACATAATTCGTCAACCGGTTTAACACCACCGCCCGCTCTCTTGACCAAGGCTTTCTGTTTCTCTATCCCTTCCTTACCCCATCAGTGTAAATGCTCTGATTGAAAAGTTCATGAGCGCTGCCCTTCCCCTTGTGACTAACCCACAAAGCTGTCTTCTTCCTAAACTGTTGTCTTCCTATTACAATCGATCATAAACTGTTTATTTGGTCAGTAAACACACTCGGCTTTGATTCATTCTATTTTCGTAAAAATCTAAAATCAAAATGTCTTTATGCTACTTGGCTCCTTAATTAAATAATTAAATTAAATGATTTAAAAATAAAATTATTCATTATATTGGTTAAATTATTAAAGGTTGACTGAACAGTAAAAAAAATTTACTGACACTCCACTGAGAGTTTAGGTGTAACCAATCAATACATCGTTATACTTTACTGCCCCAAAGCTAAAGGGCTGACACCTGTCTGTTGAAGCCAAACCACTTTTAATCTTTCAATGAAGAATCTGATAAAATCAGACGGAGGGCGAAATTACAAAATATAATGAAATTCAAAATAAAAATAAAATCAATAGATATAAACATTCTAACTATCACATATCTCACAGCAGTTTAAGCTACAATCTGCAATGATAATGCTTGCTTAGACGCTCTGTTGTTCTTTATTTTTCTCTGTCTCTTTCCCTCCTCTCACTCTGTTTTTCTTAAACACATAGAGACATACACACGCACGCAAGTACTTATACATGAATGCAAATATACATTAGCATTAGCTTGGTTTGATGTGCGTGTGTATACATACATACATACATACATACATACATACATACATACATACATACATACATACATATGTACATACATACTTGCATGCATATCCATACATACATGTATACATACATACATACATACATATATATATATATATGTATATATATATATATGTGTATATATATATATACCATATATATATATATATATATAATATATATATATATATATATATATATATATATATATATATATATATATATATATATGGGAGAATTCACACAAAAAAAACAAAAGACGAAGACAGGTGGTGGAGACATCAAACAGATGTATTAGTATAACGCTCCGGAACTGAAAACGTCTTTAACGTTTCGACCCTACGCCCTCCACAGAAAGGAACACAGAAGGAAACAAGGAGAGAAAATAAAGAATGTGTAGTGGCTAGCGATCTATATATATATATATGTATATATATATACCATATATATATATATATATATATATATATATATATATTATATATATATATATATGTATATATAGTGAAAGAAAAAGAGAGGGAATGAATGAAACAAGTTAAAGCATGCACATATATATATAGTGAGAATTTGCAAAAAAAAAAAAAAAGAAACAAAAGATGAAGATGCGTGTGTAAACAACAAGCAGGTGTATTAGTTTAAAGCTCAGGAAGTGAGAAAGTCTTTTACGTTTCGAGCCTACGCTCTTCGACAGAAAAGAACACAGATATAAACAGGGAGAGAAAATAGAAAAATAACGTTTAGTGTCTAGACATATATATATATATATGAAATAAACAGGGAGAGAAAATAGAAAAAGGTTAAGTGGCTAGCGATCTATCATGGCAAATGATAGACTTTCTCACTTCCCGAGCGTTTAACTAATATGTATATACATATACACACACGTATCTATCTATCTATCTATCTATCTATCTATCTATCTATCTATCTATCTATCTATCTATCTATCTATCTATCTATCTATCTATCTATCTATCTATCTATCTATCTATCTATCTATCTATCTATCTATCTACCTCTCTCTCTCTCTCTATCTATCTATCTATCTATCTATTAAGCTACACATGCTCACATAGAATGACTGAAACAACCAAACGATAAATACATGTACAAATGTTTTCTACGTGTAACTCTTCGCAACGCTCATATACATAAATGTCTTTATTTGTTGTTTCTATGAAGAAATGATCAATCAATACACTCATAGATACTCACATACACACACATATATAGGTGTGTGTGTGTGTGTGTGTAATCTTATAGACATCAATGTATATGTGTGACTTTGTGTTTAGATATGTAGTTGTGTTGTTACTTGCGTATGCATGTTTATACAAGTATGTTTCTTTGAGGAGATGAATGTAGTCAATTTTAGCTGCTAGAAGAGTTTTGTAAGCTATTCTTCTATCAACAGCGTGATTTCTTGAATCAAAATATTCAGATAATTCTTGAGAAAAAAGAAACAGCAACTATAAATCTTAGATATTCCATCTAGTATCAGATTAGAAAATCTTCCAGAAATATCTAGTCAATAATACGACAATCAGACGAAAGGGCCAACTGATGTGTATTCATTGGTGATTTACTAAGACTTTGTATGATGGGATAAGGAAGTAATACAATAGTTTATCGGATTAAATGAAGATTTCTTGCTTGAAGCATAGCACTCGGAGCAGATCGATGTACGGCCAGTCAGTTTACAGCAAAGAGATATTAGAAACCCTAGCGTAAAACGATGAATGGAATCGCACGTTTAATTGTCTCGTATATGTTGTAGTTTTCTTTCATTTCCAATATCTGATGAAAGTAGCCATATCTATTTGTAACAAAGTTCCAGTCTTTTATTTTTTTTTCATCTAGTTCAGCTCTGATCGAACATTCCGGTTTGTTTCGTATATCAGAAATACCACGTCCAATGTATTTTTTTTAAATACGATGTGTAATCTGAGAGAACTTTGGCTGCTCTTTCTCGTACGCTAAGGGACGGCGTAGAGACTCCTTTGTTCCTCACTGTTAGTATTATCGTTATTTTAGAGTAATACTTCAAGGAAAGATTTTGCAGAAAATATTTTCATTTTGACAAAACCTCTGGTTGATTGAAGAGGTTTTCTTTTTTTTTTTACTTGGTGCAAAATATTTGTTGTTTAGTCTTACTTGAGACGTGACTAAGGAGGCCTAAAATCAAAGGTTTTCTTTTCTGTTAGGCTTCCCTATGACTATCCTGGGACCCTTCCATCAAAGGAACATCCATTCCCCATGGCTATCTCTTGACGTATTTGACTCTTCCTTCCCACACTGGTAGGGTGCAATTTGAGAGAGATTTGGCTGCTGTTTCTTATAGATTGAGCATTCACTTTAAGACTCAATCGTTGATTTAAAAGTGGTTAAATATCTATATATTGCGAAGGGCCTGAATTTCGTAAATAAACCAAAACTGAATTGAGCCTAGAGTCAAAACTTCATCGGTGGCTCTGCATGCTTGTCCCCGAGAAGCTTAATTAATAAAAACATACAGTAAACTTTGGAACTTACGCTACACCTGAAAGAGAAAATATAATGTCTGAAATGAAGTATAAGGCCTTGAAATAACGGTATTGAGGTCTCCGTCCTTGGATATACTAATACATGCAAATTCATAAAAATCATTTAGTAATATTCTCAAACTTGGATGAATTCTTACGGAGAGATTTTTTTTCTTTTTCGTTCCGGAGAAGGGTCGAAACGTTGATATTCATATCTTACCCCACTAAATGCAAACTTAGCAAAAGCCGATACATTTTGCCCCCAGGAAGAAAGAAACTATGCTTTATTTTCATGTTTTTCTATTTCGTAAACTATTTGCAGTGTAAATAAAAAGGAAAGAATATTCCACTGTGAACTGAAAGCAGGTTACAGTCTTGTATCTATCAGAGCTTACTTCCTGCTTAATGGTATTCACTAAAACAACTGAGAATACAGTTTTAAGTCAGTCAGTTGCTTTTGTATTTCTGATAGTTGTGCTCACTAAATGATATGCTAGAAGAAGTCAAGTATGTTGGAATAATCTATTATTCATTTATCTATTTTTAAAATTTTAATTAAGTTATTTTTACAGTTTTTAAAATTGATTTTAATTAATTGGCTACTTTATCTTAGGGTGTACGTACTACGTATGTATGTATGTATGTATGTATGTATGTATGTATGTATGTATGTATGTATGTATGTATGTATGTATGTGTGTATGTATGTATGTGTGTATGTATGTATGTATGTATGTATGTATGTATGTATGTATGTATGTATGTATGTATGTATGTATGTATGCATGTATGTATGTATGTATGTCAAAATAAACCCGCTTCTTGTTTAGAAAAGATCTTTATCATACGCTTTAATATTCAGAAAATGGATTCTTTGATCTAGGAAAGATTAGTTTTAACATTTACAGAGTTACATCATTCATATAATTTGATTTAGGAAGAGAAAAGACGTTGAAAATAGACTGCTCATGTGTCTGTAGATGGGAAGCTCAGAAAAATCGTTAAGCTAATTATATAGCTAATTTATATGAAGTTAATACATAGTTCTAGTTAATTTATATGAAGTTAATTCACAGTTATAGCTATATTTAATTTACGTCATTGCAATACTGATAGAATAACGTCATGAATAAAACACGCAGAGGTTTTAGCATGAGAAATAGTAGCCTTCACCCGAATTCGTCTTTCCGATTATCCTGCTTCACTCCACGCGCAGTCAAATCTCCGATCGAATCTCACTGTTCTTATCTCATAACTATTTCACTACACTTCCTCCTATTTGTTTTCTTTTCTGTTTTGATACAACTCCTTTTCATAAACCTTAGCTGTTTTCCGTTTCTCAAGGAATTTTTTCCTCCTCCTCATAACACACTAATATGGGACATCAATATATTTCCTTTAGAACAGCTACATCGTCGACACTCTAGTATCTTGACTATTTTCAGCACTTTTAGTACTATTATAAATACAACTTTAAGAGGAAAATTAAAATCTAGTTGAAATTGCCACATACACAGAAAATGCCACCACTCCCAGCGATAAACAATACTTTCTTGGACTATTAACTTCACGTCTAGAGACAGACAACCTTTAATATTCACACCACATTTTGAACGCGTTTCCCCTAAATATATTATCGGTGAACATAGCACTATATTGAATCCTAACTCTGAACTCTTATTATTAAACTAAGGGCCATAAAGATCATACCTGCTAGACTACTGACGTATATACAATCTTTGTTACATGTTGTAGATAGTAGAGGTGGTAGATAGTGAAAATAGTAAAGGTATATTGTGATGAAGTCAGCACCGGGCTTAGTCACTACTTTGTTTTTGATTTTAATAAGTTTTGTGCTAGGTATTTGTAATGCATATTTTTCAGTTACAAATAACGCCCAGTCCTTTATATAAGACCCACATCCAGTTTCATGTACGAAGTAGAGGTCTAACCAAAGAGTTTCATGTCTCTACTGTATTACAAATTATAGACAGAAAATTTAGGAAATCTGCAAAACATAAAACTTTAACTGTAATAAAAAGAGACATGATACTTCACCGATGCTTTTCTAATGCTAAATAGACGTAGGTATCACTAGAACATCCATTTATATATTCTATATTTGCGGAAAATCTTGTAAGACATAAATCGAATTGGGGAACTCCTAAATGTCAGAATTGAGAAACATCGAATCTTAATGAAAAGAAGAATATCTAAGTCAGGAATGGAAATCGTATATTTCCTTGGAATACATTTTCCACAATCGGTAGAGACTCTCGATAAAAACCAAAAGAAAACGTCAGAGAAACTATATATATAGACTTACAAAAAAAACCCCCTTCTCATTAAAAATAGCACTTGCAGCAGAGTAATAGAAGTGCTGAAAAATGAATTTAAATAACAGCAAATTAAAAAAAAAATGTATTCGCTATTAAATTAATGGGCTCTTACGATTGATGTAGGAAAAAAATTCCGAGTATCTACACTGGACCACTTAATTGAAGATAATGATAAGTTATTATTACTGTTATCAAATTTGGCACAAAGTCAGAAATTTTGAGAAAAAGGCTTTTGTAGATGCCATAGACATCAGCACATTTCTGTTACTTTATTTTGAAAGTGCTGAAAGCAGAGTTACGGGCTCGAAGTTATCTAATGTGTCACTCTTGTTTTCCTCTTTCCTTATCAGCGTCACTAGACTCCGACTCACAGAACTGGGAATATTCCCGTTCTGCTGCCAGTTGCGGTAGATTGGATAACAAGTCTGGCATATTTACGCAAAGCGCATAGGGCCGACTATCCAAAACAGGTGACTTGCACCTCGTGCAACCGACAAAGGCATCCTTAATTTTGGCTCAGCGTCGACCGTCGAGAGGCATGGTAAGCCGTCGAGGTAAAACTGGAATCCAGTACCATCTCTGACCTTCCACTTCCAACTGAGCAAAGTGCTGGCGAAAGGCTTCATACATCCGCCCGGAATCGCTCAGTTCGTGTCCGTCTCGGTTCGTCAAAAACCGAATTGTGGTTTCGTACCACGCTGCGTCGCCGTCACGCGGGCTCATCGAACAGCTTTGCTCCCTTCGTTTCTCAGAGCACACATCTTAGCTCTGACAATGCAACCTTCATGTTTCACATTCAAGAAATGATCTAATGCCATTCTCGCTGTTAGGACGTTGGTTGCAATTCCACTACAAATAACCTCATTTAACTTAGCTACTAGCTCCTCCACGTTTCTATTTTCTCTAACACTTCTTCTTTGCTAAACCCTATGGATATTATTCTAATCTCACTTTTGAGTGCTCACCAATACGTGTTGCTGACGACGCCCCCTGTTAACTTTTGCTTAATTAAATTGTTGACCAGGTACGCTTTGCGTGCCGGAAACGACATGTTTAGCTTCCAGTAACCGGGTCCAAACCTATGCATCTTATCTAGGTCGCCTGTACAGATGACAAAATTGTGATCTCAATAGGTGACCGTTTAAGAAGTGGACATCCTACAGAATTACTGTGTATTTTTCTAGTGAAAATCTTGCCTATATACGATCTAGATGATCCGATGTTGTTGGTTCAGGTTCACACTGGCGCATTAGGGAAATCTCGTCGGTACCTGTCAGACAGCTGGAACTGGTTGATCAGGTGCGTGAAGCTTTTGCACCCCACCGCTTCTATCAGCTACTCCCACACAGTCCCAGCATGCGTCTAAGATTCCGTTCAGTCCCCCACTAACAGTAAAGGGCGAGACCTACTCAGAAAAGCTTCCAGACGTCTGAAGAAATATTGCCGTTCGGCTCCGGTAGGGGCATAGACGGCCACCAGTCTAAAGACATCACCTTCGCTATTGCTCACATCCAGAACCACCAGCTTACCATCCGGTTCCCGGAAGATCGACCTTACCTCGAGATCCAGGTATTTCCTAAACAGCACTCCCACCCCAACCATCATTCCCGGCCGATTAATAGATACAAAGATCTCATAGTCGTCGAAAATGGGGGCTAGTGCGCGTGTGCTGGAAATCCTGGTATCGCTGGCAGCAGTTACGTCCAATTTTAAAACCTGAGATCGTTGAGCAGACGCTCCTGCTTCCAGGGTGATCCCAGGCCCAGAACATTTAAATTTACTACTCTTAATATGGCCACACTGGCAAGCTAAAAGAGAGACGAAAGGTTTACTTACACCCCGGTGTTTTGTGAAGGTCAGGTGGTTTGACTTACATAATGGATTTTTTTTAGTGGTGGTGGTGGGGGGAACCCCTTTAAAAGTCTCGATATGGGTTTCACTTTCGAGGAAAGTTCTCTCGAACTTTTACGTAAGAATCGAGGGGCATTCGCACCAGAAGCAAATCTTCTGGTACGAGAAATGTGTTACGATGGCCTTCAATTCCTTGTTATTCCTTCTGATAAGTGGGAAGTTGAGTATTTTTGTTAGTGTGGTTTTATTTGCTTGTTTGGCTGTGATGGTGATGGTTTTGTTGGTGCTGTTTCTTTTGTGTCTGTGTTTGCTGTGAGTATGGTGTCTGAGTTTTCAGATGCTTGTGTGAGTGTTTGTTCTTGTGTCTTTTTAGGTTGTTAGAGTTTGGGAGATTTTGGTGATGGTTATGATCTTGGTTGTGTTGGTGTTGGTGTTACTGGGGACATGTCTGCGTGGGTAGTGTCCGTATTTTTATTGAGGATGTTGTTATGATTTATGGTGTTTTTTTTGTGTTTGCTTTTTTGTTTTTTGGGACTTTTAGTATTCCTTCATCTTCACTACTGGAAGATGAGGAGTCTGTGGTTGTAAGTGTGTCTGTGTCTGTCTGTATGTTTATGGTTTTATTCATGTGTGTATTTTTTGGGGGGTGTGGGGAGAGGAGTGGAAGACATTTCCTCGTTTCTCCCTTAGGATGATCAATGTCTTTGGTGATGTTTCATGTTTTGTTTCTTGTGGTTTTGCCGGTGCTGGTGTGGGTTGTGGTCCTCGCCCCGATGTAGGCAACAGTGGAAACCTTAGTTCCCCTGCACCTTTCATCAGTTGAGGGTAGAAATCTCGCAAATGGGTTGTTTCTCCACAAATGAAACAATGTGGCATTTTGCCTTCAGTCATTATGTGCATTACCGTCCCGTTTTGGAGATGGATATGGTCTTTTACATTTCCTGGCCTGATCTCCGTGCTAACCCCGGACCACTCCTCCGTGGCAGTTTTTGTCACCTTTATCTTTGCACCGAAGTAGTTTCGAGTACGATTCCGTTGCGCTGTACTCTTTTAATAAATGTGAAACTCGAGTGGATCAACTTTTTGAAAAGTGAAATTTGGTAGACGTAAACTGTGTGAGAAAATCCAGTAGAGGTACTGATTATGTTCTCCAATGGAATACTTAATAAGTTGCTCTGAATACTACCACCTGACCAATGTCCGGTCTTAGGATAACTTCCTAATTCCTCTCACTAGTTTCAATGGCTATGTTTGGTGCTCTTTCTGCTCTAAGCCATTAAATGTAACTTAGGTATTTGCAGAACTCAATATATTTCCTACCTGCTACTGCTACTACATAACTCAATGCATGATACCAATATCATAGAAGGCGACTAAATCACCTCCATTTAGTTTATAGAATGAGGAGAGTGCGTGTGCACTCTACAGGATTAAAAAAAGGGAAAATCCATCAAGTGGCGGCAACGGGTTTCACAAAGAAACGGTGGTCAACTATAACTGGGAAAGAGAGAGGCATCCTCAGGTTTTTTGTTCTTTGAAACAAACATTGATATGTACCAACAAACTCCTTAGGCTACAGATTTTGATTTGGATTGGGATGAAAATTACAACTACAGACTTCCTAGAAACAATAAAAATGTAATATAAGGCCGGTTAATACATGTTTTCAAATGCTAGAAAACTATCACAAAAGAATAACGAACTCCCAGAAGCTGAAGTACTATTTCTAAAAAGAAAAAAAAAAGAAAAAAAGAAAAGGACACAGAAAATATCCGGAATAGAACAAGAAATGTTCCTAATAACAAGACAACACCTATGAAGTATATACAATTCACAATAAACCAAACACTCCAAATACACAGATGCAAGCAATTACAAACAAGACAGCAGTATGCAATATAAAGGAAACATTTCTTCAAATAAATACAAATGTTAAGAACACCAAGAATAGTTTAGAAAATCTAATAAAAGAAATTAACAAAACACTGCAGAAGTAAATTGTACTATGATGGAAGAAAGAATTTCATGCTCAAAATAGAACTAAAATGAATAAAACAGAAGAAAACGCAAAAGCTAGAAATAAAGCTATATAACAAATTATGAATAATTCAAGCAAGGAAACAAATGTAACCTATATAAATCATATATGCAACCGCTAACATAATAAGCAAACATCAAAGTCTGAATAAGAAAGTATTAGTTTAAAATTTTGACATAAGAACAGCAAGTACGGGGTTAAGTCGATTACATCCACCCCCGTGCGTAGCTGGTATTGTTTAACTGGTCCCCGAAAGGAAGAAAGGGAAATGCGATCCCAGCAGAATTTGAACTCAGAATGTAAAGACGGATGAAATACTGCTCAGGATTTCGCCCGTTGTGCTAACGATTCTGCCATCTCGCCGCCTTCAGAATAAGAAAATATTAAATAAGGAGAATAGAAAACACTGTTGGAAATACTAAGAAAGTTATTTTTTTCAAATTGTGGCACAAGGCCAGCATTTTTGTTTTAGCGAGAAGGGATAAGTCAATTACAAAGACCTTTACTGGTACTTATTTTATCGACCCGAAAGGTGAAGTCGACCTTTACGGAATTTGGACTCCGAACGTAATGAGACAGAAGAAATTTTGCAAAGGATTTTTCCCCACGATCTAACATTTCTGCGTCTCGTTATCTTAGAAACGGCTAATAAATAATATTAGAAATATATAATCAGTATAGCCTTTCTTGCAATCTTGTTTCAGAGCCAGAAACGGAACTTGTATATGGTTGAATGATCTGCTAAAAATAGCACCCAAGTTTTCCATAAATCACATTTAATTATTTTTTAAATGGAAGAACATAATGTATAATGTAGTCCTAGATAAGCGATGACCCGGAAAAGGATGTGACGTCATGGTCGAAACGCTTTCGATAAAATGTCTGGCCTGTCAGAGCTGGTCCAGGGTTAAGCAACAACGCCTCCTCCTACAAAATGGCTTAAAAACGTAAGAACGTTTAAAAGTAGATATTGGGTCCAAAGCACTGGAAATTAGTGATAATTTCAAACACGTGACGTTGATTAGAGTTTACTGAAAATAGAAAAAGACGTTCTACAGGGAACTAAATCAGAAAACATAGAATTATAACAAATCTCCAACATTAAAAGACATTAGAAAAAATACTCTGCTGTAAATATCATGAAATGTGAAGTACAACAGATAACCCAACTGGGAAATAAACTAGGAACAAAAAAAATTCCTATTTGACAGGCGAACACATTAAAAAACAATCACTAATTAGGAAAGAAAACTAGCATGCCCACGAGATCGATTTGGTTCGAAACTTGTGGACAAAAGTTTACATATTTTATATGACAGATTAGTTAAATCAATAAACAATGATAACCAATCCCAATAAAATTGTTGGTTTGCTACCACGAGAATTTATATTGCTGTAATAGAAATGGAGATCTCAAGCAAAGGCATAGTTTAATGAATGTGTATTTGTCTGAGATCCAATAGCACTTAGGTTATTCACTTAAAGAATGGAAAAGATAATTTATCCACCTTTTGCTACAAGTAACACAGAAATGATACAAAACAGTTCTCAATGTCTGTAGAGGTCGGCGCGTGACGGGTAAAATGGTTCGGAAAAGAAAAAATTCTATGAAGAATAACAAATCTAGTGTTAGAATGAATACATTTCAAGATAGCGTATGAAAAGCGTTTGAAAAGTTTGGACTTATGCAACATATCCATGCAAGAATAGCTCAGTCCATTTGATGCAATATGGAGAAATGGAAGGGAAAAAATAGATCTTAACCCAACATAAGAAAAAAAGTAGACTCCAATAACAAAACAACTAGATTGGAAGCAAACAAAGACAGACGCAAATAGCTTGTGTAAGAGATTATATGTCCATTTTCAAAAGTGGTAACAATCTAGAAGTAGCGCCACGCATTCAAGATGCAAAGGACATAGGAATAGTTGCAGCAAAAAACTACAATAAGATACAGAAAAGAAAGAAACAACAACCAATAATTGAGAAATATATCGGGAAATAGACAGGATAAATTTAATCTTACTGCAAAACTGTCTGTGCCAACATGTATTTGGCCAGTATGAAATTAATAATATACACAGAAAGGAGTGTCAGTTGCAGAGGAGGATGCATTTCTCCATATCTAGATTACACACACACACACACCACACACACACAAAAACACACACACACACACACACAAATACATAGTATATATATATATATGTTAAAAACGAATGCAAGCAGTTGAAGTCGAATGTATAGATAGTTTGGTGCAACCATATACAGGAAGTCTAGCGCTAGCTTACACACATTGCTTTGTATAGTATAAATTGGGCAGCAGCTGTGTGTCTTTGGCTAATTCTCAGATATCATAAAGTGGACAACAAGTAATGCTGAGAAGTTTACCGATAAAGATTAAATAACAACAGAGTGAGGCGTGGCAGTCCACATCGACAAAATGTTCAGGAGCAATCATAATACTGGCTACATTCACAAACATTTATACAAATAACATGTGCATTTCGAATAGATCAGTTGTATTTTGTTGGAAGGAATATATCAATGAAAAATAGCATAAAGCATTTTGTTATAGAAAGATAGGCAGAGAGAAGTGGTATGGATGCGGAAGAGTGTTCCAGCAGTAGGAATTATTCTTGTAGGAACAACGGATGTTAAAGGAAAGGACATTGACGACAAAATGAAGCACTTTCACGTGCAAGTGAAAATAGTTATTCTTAATTCTGTCAATAAGAGAACAAAAGTTAAAATAAAAAAGCCAAAGGTTAATTAAAATAAAAAGCAGTGAGTTACTGATTATCATAATCATACAATGGTAGAGTGGTGAGCTAGTAGAGTCGTTAGCACGCCAGGCAAAATACATAGCGGCCGTGAAAGGTTTTAGTCATTGAATTGTGACCATGCTACGGCATCACCTAGAAGGAGTTTAATCGAACTAATCCATCATAGTGCCTATTTTCTTAAAAAACGGTACTTATTCGTTCACAATCTTTAACTCAACCTACAAGTTACAGGTACATAAACAAACCAAAACTAGTTCTCAAGCTGTGAAACAAGCACAGTCACAATCACTCGCACATATACAACGGGTTTCTACACAGTATCCGCTTATCAAATTTGCTCACAAGGCATCAGCCAGTCCAGGGCTATAGTAGAACGCATTTGTCCAGTATGCTACGCAGTTTGGCTGAACTTCAAACAACATAGTTGCAAAACGAGCTTTGTAACCACACAACCATGCTTGCATTATGGAAAAAAACAAACATGTCATGAAGAACGAACGTAATGCTGCTAAGGCTCACATATTTGTAAACATTAATTACTAAGTTAGAATGCCATAACAAACACTATAGAATGAGCGAGGTATGTATTGATTACAAGATGGCGAGTTGAAAGTGCTCGTAGCTATGTGCTCTACTAATATTCGCTAAGAGGAGGGTTATGAAATGAAAAAAAAAAAATTTTTAATTCTGTTGAAACAAACAAGAGACGGATTACAAAAAAAAACAAACAAACAAACAAAAGACAAAAAAACATACCTATTCCTATTAAAAGTGAAATGTTTCAAGGGGAGGGACTCCGTAGGCCCACTTTTCTTCCACGTAGTGTTAACATCTTTAACCAACTAGGCTAAACTAGGGTACAATTACAATGAGATGACACCAAAATAACTTTTGTAAATACATGTCATCAGGTTGTAGGACACAAATGATAAATCACTGTGAATATCGTAGACACTACACGAAATCACAAGAGAAATCGATACGAAATTCGTTTTGAGAAAAATGCGCTAAAGTATCTTTGAAGTGAGGGCAATTAATAAGCTCTACTAATATGTTAGATAAAGAAATAGAGATAAGGGAATTAGACCAAACACTGGTTTACACAGACAGAATGATGAACAAGAAAGAGAGAGGGAGCGAGTGGAGAAAGGGAGAGAGAAAGAAAGAGAGAAAAAGTGAAAAACAGACAAACATAAAAGAAAAGAGTAGAAAAAATATAGAATTATTAGGTTAATTCGTAAAACAGACTTCAATGCAAACTGTGTAGCTGTTCTATTACAAGTTATCGTTATAATATTTTCAACTTAACGCTAAACCAATTAGTAAGACTAGACAGGAAAATAAAAATAATTACTTTATTTATAATATATTACTGAAACAGGTAATTCAAGAGAGTAATGACCTTCTGCAAGTAAAACTTCATTATAAAATATCTACCATGGGACTGAAAAAAAATCTAGTAATCAGTAATTAGAAAGTAACACGACTATCTGGAAAATAGAACAAAACAAAAGAAAACTTATTTTCTATCTTCTAGAAACACAGCAAAAATAAAATCGAGGCTGAAGTCTTATGAAGAGAATTAAGAAACTACGACATGATTTGATTAAAAATAAAGGAAAAACTAAAATCTAAGCAGAAAATTAATCTCCAAAATTCCGTCCTAAAACAATAAAAATAAAAACTCCCTACATTTCCAATACCCGACAATATTAAACGAAGTAGAAAATAAAAAAAAAAGACAAGAAGTTGCTGAAAGTGTAAGGCTGAAAAATGAAGATGAAAATATTATTGACTGCTGATCAACAAGACCAAAGCTAGGAAAATTATATAAGGAAGAGACGAATGGGTGGAGTTGCTGAAGAAACAATCATACATGTATGTAGCTGCCTAACGTTGACCAGCAGTATAGGCAATAGAACTGAAAGTAATGCTGGTAAGTATTTTTTTCAAAGCGCTAACACATCTGCGCATTAGCGACTATCGGAATGATAATCATAATGATTTCATTTATTAACCACTAAGGGTTTACAGAAATATTGAGGATAGGGAAGGATGATACACTACACTATAAGATGGAGTTACATGAAACCACGCAAACTGTAAGAAAACACAATTAAAGAAACAAATGATTCAAACAAGAAATAATTCGCAACACTGCGTCACTTACCAAGAGTTGAGGCAGGCCGTCATGTGTTTCAGCTCTCCTTCTGTCATTAAAGGTTGATCGAAATGCTGCTGAAGAGATGTACACATCTGCTTGAGATCGTGTGAAATGAGTTCCTCTTGGTCAGTGGACGACCAAATCTTGGCTTTATTTTCACGAGGCACCTCTGCCACTCGGGCCCATCAAGTAACTTTCTTCCTCTCGAGTCTTAGAGTATATACCTTAGTTCTGACAATGCCGCATCCGTGCTTCGAACTTTAAGAACAATTAACCCAGACACTGAAAAACACGAACATCTAGACATAGCCATATTTCCGTTTGCATTCAGATGTACTGGCATGAAATTTGATATAGACGATGTCATCTAAAATGTAACAAGTAGCCAATCGACATTGAAGTAGATCATCACGAATTTCTATTGACGACTATATTTAACTCTTAAACCTAAGCTGAATTTTTGGACAGTTCATTATGATTAGCAGTCTTGAAGGCGACTAAATTCAGCACAGAGTGAAAAAAAATATATTTGCAAAATACAGAACCGAATGAAATAGAAGAAAAAGTCTGCTCAATGCAAAACATAAATTAGATTAACACCAAAACTATGCCATTAATAGCATATAACATTAACGTCTTCAACTGGAAGCTAGATGATATTAAAAAATACTAGCTACAAAACAAAGAGATTGCTTGCAATGTACACAGTGCACCTCCAGAAAGGTGAGGTTCAGTGATTGTACAGTTGATTATACATAAAAAAGAATTATGGAATGTAAGAGTCTGGTAGAAATATAAACCAGCTACAAATCAGCCATTATTGCAATAAACTCTCAACCTCGAATAGAATACAGAGAGAAAATGCGTCAAATTTTATAACTCGATAAAAGCAAAAATATCAAATCCATTTATACAAAAGCAGCGTTCCAGAAGAAATGAAACTATCAACAGAATCAGACAAGCACAACCAACAACACATCGATGAAAATAGCAGTAGAGATAAAAGAAGGGTTATAAAGGAAGCACCAAGAGGTGATTATATTCAAATAGGAAAATAATGTATGATGTGGAAATTACTCATTAAGAAGAGAGAAAATGAACTGTGACAAGCAAACCACCCACATATAGCTAACCGGCATCAACTCGGATATTGAAGCTGAATGGTTAACAATTAGAGAACAGGTCCACTGCTTCACAGATATTATTACTAAATATATTCTAAAGAATGAAGTGTATTAATATAACCGTAGCTTGTATATTATTAACCGAAACATTAGAATATATGTTCACCGGACGTTCTGTCCTAGCCAAGATTGAATACAAGTATAAAAACTAGCTAGGGGAAGCTTCAATATATTCGCCTGACCTACCACAAATAGCGACCGAACTCTCCTCAAACCACACCCAACCGTGTTACAATGAATGATTTACCCTGAAATACACTGTCTACACAAAAAGATAAGGTAGTCAGTCATTGCTGTATACCTTTTGGGAGATCATAGGAAGTAGAGGTAAAATGTGGAAATGAATTTTTAGGGTTTGTAAAATACTGCTAGTAGACATTCCAAGGAGACTAGATTTCTCCTGTGGTTTTCATCAATGCACTAACCCTTCTGGCCAGGATATAGACAAAACACTCGTACCGATGAGTTTGCCAAAACTAGTGTGAAAATGAATCACCTGAATGTTGATCAAACTTTACACGAAGATTTAAATAGATTGACAAAACCATGTTTCAGAGAAAATGCAGAATCTGTGGGAAAGAAAACAAAAGTAATTAATCATTTTGGAAGTGAATGTAATAAGATAGCATAAAAAGATTATAAGTGCTACCATGACTGCAATGGGATGTTAGTCGAGTGTGTGGATTCAGAGATAGAAAAGCTGTGTGAACACGAGATAAAGGCTGTAACAGAGGGTAAGAATTTGAGGATTTTATGAGATTTCTCTTTTAGGCTGACCATTCTATTGAAGCAAGGAAACCAGATATCATTGTAGAGGACAGAAATTAAAAAAAGGAACAGTGTAAGATCATAAACTTTGCTGTATCATATGATGATGGAGTAGATACCAAAGAAATCGAGACAATTGGGAAATATCAGGACCTAGACAAAGAGATGTAGAGCAGGAGATAGGCAAGGGTTACAATTGTTTCTGTGATAGTTAGTACACTTGAAACACGCATTGTCGAATTTCAGAAGAGTGTCAAGCTGTATTCTGCAAGAATCGTAAGAAAGGTTCTTGTCATCAAACCTCAAGATAACAGTTCTACTAGCTAAAATAACACGTAATTACTTTATCACAAAAAACAATAACGGCTTGAAATTTCAGCTCAAGGCCAGCGATTTTAAGGGGATGTAGAAGTCGATTACATCGACCCCGGTGCTCGGCTGCTACATATTTTATCGACTCCAATGGTTGAAAGGCAAAGTCGACACCAGTGACGTATAAACTCAAAACATAAAGAACCAGAAGATATACCGCAAAATATTTGTCTAATGAAGTAAAGATTCCTCTAGCTTGCCGCTTTAATGATGATAATAATAATAATAATAATAATAATAATAATAATAATAATAATAATAATAATAATAATAATAATAATAATAAAGATGGGCTACAGCAAATATTCTGCTCAATACCACAGATTTGCTTGTCAGTTGTTTGACCTTAACCAGTTGAACATGTCCCTTAGTGGCTGACGATATGTGCATCTCTGATCACCAGCAGAAGTAGTGGGGGAGCATCATAGCCATGTGTTGAGAGTGATTCTTTGGGGTTTGAATAATTCACCTCTGGAAACATGGGTGGTTCTTTCAATATCCTTAAACAACCCTTATTCAGGGACCTTTTGAGCGGGATGGGCTACTCAACCTGAAGAAAATTCTAACTGGGCCCCACCTGCAAGGTCATGCGCTGTTTACCTTGATATGAGATCACCATGTCGCGCACATATGGTTGCGATGCATGTGCCAGGTGTACCCTTATCAGACGGGTGGTCATGATGGGTATATTGGGCTTCGTATATTTTACCCCAGTGTCACTTTGATGGTATGAACTGCTCTCTCACTTAATAATAATAATAATAATAGTAATAATAATAATAATAATAATAATAATAATAATAATAATGATGATGATGATAATAACAATAATAAAGCAGTTCATACGTGTGCGATGACATCACTTCGGTATGGAGCGGGAATTATAAAATTGCAAAAGAGATAAATGAAGAAAGTGAAGACAAAGACCAGAAAAATGTTGACAGTGCACGGAGCCTTCCACCCTAAGTGTGACACCGATAGGCTGTACTTGTCCAGAAGAAATGGTGGGAGAGGTTTGATCAGTTGCCAGTATTGTATCGAAGCAGAGGAAAATAGCTTAGGGTGTTGTATAAAAAATGCCATGGAGCTATTGTTGAAACACACGAAGAAGGCGGGCCTCGTCAAAACTGAAAATTGTGTAACGAAAGAAAAATTTAAACAAGAAATGAAAAAAAAAAGCATGGAAGGAAAAGAAAACGGTCAGTTTGCAAAAGATGTGAACGCCAAGACAGATACAGAGGACCGGTGGCTATCGATGAAGAGGAGTGATCTAAGGATAAACACAGAAGCACTCATATGCGCAGCTCAGGAACAAGCGTTAACCACCAATTATATGAAGTGCAGAATACCGATAGCGATAAATGCAGGATGTGTGGCGAGAAGGGTGAAACGGTATGGCAAATCGTTAGCGAATGCCTGAAATTGGTACAATGCGAATACAAACGACACCATGACAATGTGGCAAGAATGATCCGTTGGGAGCTCTGTGGAAATCCCAACCTACAAAGAGCAAAGATATGGTATGAGAAATCTCCAGAAGGAGTCACCGAAAATGAGAATTGCAAAATCCTGTGGGATGCAATGACCCAGTGCGATCACCCGACCAGACATTGGAAACCGGACATTATTGTGGTGAATAAAAAATAAAGAAAAGGTATGATAATCGACATAGCATGCCCCGGTGACAACAGGATCAGGGTGAAAGACGATGGAAAAATAAACCACTATGGCAATCTGAAATAGGAAATACGAGGGTTGTGGTCAATGAAGAGAGTAGACGTGATACCAATAGTAATTGGTGCACTTGGAAGTATCAGCACTCAACTACCAACTTTGCTGAAAAAGATCGTGCTAGTGTGAAGGTAGAAAACCTACAAAAATCAGCCTTGTTTGAAACTGGAAGATTTCTTCGCAAGGTTCTTGAAGCATGGCCATTGAAGTGTCACTTTCCACCACACCCACTAAAATAAGCTGTGAGTTTTCATATAATAATGATGATAATGATAATGGTAGTGGTGATAATGATAATGATGATGATGATTTATTTTCCTATGCTAGAGCATAACAGACCGGACCTAGTTGTGGTCGGCAAGATATACCACATGTGCTATATAGTTGATGTTGCATGCCCCTTTCCCCCACGAATAGTTAAGAAGGAAGGTGAAAAGCTAGCCCGACTATGGAAAATGAAGACGGTGAAGATAGTGCCAATTATTGGTGGGTCCTTGTGGACAGTATCCGAAGGCATCAAGAGGAATATAACTGTTACAAAAGGTTTGCCTCCTTGGCATGGCCAGAATAAACAAGGAAAGTATTAGCTGAAATGAACGGTTAGCATGGTTACGTAGGCTGCAGGTAGCAAATCCACTACTCATGCAAGACTCCAGGAGTTTCAACAA
>NC_042997.1:158958894-159016394 GCF_006345805.1 Octopus sinensis | reverse complement strand
GTGTAGGTTATGACCGGTCAGGAAGTTAACATTTTTTCACGTATATTACACAGTGTAGCAACATTAAAATTTATTTTCGTCTTTGGCCAGTGAGTATTATTTCCTATTTGTTTCTATCTAGAAATCAATAGAAAATAACTACTGTTCCCTTCAAACTTTGCTTTTGTGACTCGGGCATCAATATTTTGAAACTCATGTATTTTTAATTACAATTCAGACAGATTCAGTGCTGAGTTGCTGGAGCAGATATATCGTTATAGCAAGTATTCTGCTCAATAGATTTGCTTCTTAGTTGCTTGATCTTAACCACTTGAGTATGTCCCTTAGTATCTGGCTATATGTGCATCTCTGATCAGGAGTAGGAGTAGTAGGAAAGCAACTTTTAGCCATGTATTGAGAGAGATTCTTGAGGTTTGAATAAATGTAACAAAAGCAAAATTTTAAGGAAACGTTAGCAATTTCCATACTTTCTATGAGTAAGCAAATAGGAAATAACAGTTATTACCCAAGCACAAACATTGTGTTACAGTGTTATTGCTCTTGGCAATACAGGTGACTAATCAGACCTGCTGGTCAGAAGCATATAACCTTTTTATTAATGAAAGTAAGAATACATGAGTAAAGAGGTTACGTCCTCCAACCAGCAGAGCAATAAAATACGTGAAACCAATGGTAACTTTCTCACTGGCCATAACCAACGACTAAAATATTACTGCTCAATATGCTTTTTTAGAGTGTGCCTTTCTTTATACTGATGAATAACTGACGTGTGTGTGTGTGTGTGGTGTGCTTATTTAAATGCAAACACACATACAATATGGAGTCTAAATCAGTCGCATTGCCGTATTAATCTTTTAACTTCTGCTATTTACAGAAGTCTAATTAAACTTTGTTTATCTTCTTCAGATAGGTGCCAATATACCCCATCCTTTTAAGAGAAGACTGTAAAACTATTCAGTCAGTGAAAATAAAGTGAAATTCAAACTCATGGAAGTACTGTCACATATACCATAGCTAGACAGGAAGCAAGTGACAGGGTCAGCAATCGCTGGTTGTGGAGTTATGAAGAGAAATTTCATTGGACCTTTGAACTGAATCAAGGCATCAGAGCTATTGAAAAGTTAGGGTAGATCCCTAGATAAACGACAGGAAAATTGACGAAAAGTAACAGAGATCTGAATGTCCCCACTATTTGTATTTTGGTGCTAAAGACCTACGATAAGTCAACTTTAATGAGCCCATCAACATCGCACACGAAATAAAAGCCTTAACAGACCAGTAGATTCCTAGCCTCAGAAACCGTAAGCAGAACACTAATGTGTTGTAGTTGCTAATGAACTAACAGAAATGTGTGAAAAATATAAACAACTCAAATCACAGTTAACAGCAACATTCAAAACAAAGCTACATCATTTATATTAATAAATAATTACATGACAGAATAATTATGACACGAATCGATAGAAAACCTACCAACTTGATTATCCGTCATCGACTAATTTGCTCACGCATATCGAGCACAGATCGAAAATTACAGCTTTTGGACATTGGATGTCCTGCTATACTGTGCTGCTGTTACAATTCACCAAAAGAAATTAACAGGAGATCGATCATAAAGAAAAGACCCAAGCAAAACGGATGACTTCTCTCCTGATAAATGTTAGTAGACTCCGAAAACCTTTTGAACAATTAGATATTATCACCGAGGACAAAGAGAATAATAAATCCGCAAACTTGCAGCTACGACTTTATGAAAGATTAAGTTCTACTAGAACTGTCGAGAATAAATGCGTTAGTGAGGGGAGAGTTAAAACTTCTTTATTGTAAGAACTTAGTAGAACGTATGACCTAATCACAAGTTTGCATTAAGTACAAGTTGTATATCATAGGTCATAAACGTCCCTTCTCTCAGGTTATTTTGGAGGTGAAGTCTAGAATGTAAAGGATATAAATATGGTGCAATATAGTTAAATGAGTTTCAGAGTAGTTACTGTGCAAAGAGCTCTCCAACGACATATAATATCGGCAGTAGCGATTTAGACGGAATAACATCATGAAAGTAAACAAAGAACTCCTGAAGAGGTGATGAACAAATGGTTGGACTAACCATGCAGAGACTTCGAAGAGAAATACTCATCATACTAACAGAAAATCATGTGACTAATAAACTGCAAGCTAGGAAGTACAATCAACATTGATTTGAATAGTATATTCTTGTGGATCTATGATAAATGCATCATATCTCACCCAGAAGAATACACCTTTCCCATACAGGATCAGAAAAATAGCTATTAGATATCTGATCAACAAGAGAAAAAAACGTTGCTTCTAGACCTATACTTGAGATAGAGGTCTATACATGAGGTAGAACATAGTCGATAAAGCCCTCTACAATACTTTACATAGAAAGGATTATTTTACTGGTTTTATTTAATGCACTCTAGAACAAGAATGTATTAAAAAAAATACTGGTGGAATATCCCCTCAAAGAACACATTGAGCCAGGTACTGTTCTATGTGACAGGAAGCAGAAGTATTTCACTGTTATGGAGATGTTAAATATTGGGGAAAAGGAGAAAATCTGTGAAGAACTAATGAGAAACCTACTGCTCTTATATCCGGGAAATTGATTTTCGTTTTTACCGGGTCTACACAACGACATATTCGCATAGAAGTCTACAAATACTGTGATTCTTCTAAAGATAACAATGCAAACTGTTTTGCATTCACCAAATGCAATCGATTAGTGGTACAAGGAAAATCTTGTAAAGCTTTCCATAAATTCTCTATTTCAGGTTCCTTGGTTGAAAACATACAAGCAGTCGCATACACGTATAGAACTCACATACACATAAACAGCAATACACATACAAAAACATACACACATGCATATTATATATATGTGGGTGTGTGGTAAGAAGGTTCCTACCCAATCACATGGTTTCAGGTTCAATTCCAATGCATGAACCTTGGGTAAGTGTCTTTTACTGTAGACTCGGACCGATCAAAGCTTTGTGAGTAGATTTGGCAAACAGAAACTGGAAGAAACTCATCAATCTTTGCCTGTCTGTATGTATGTATGTATGTCTGTCAGTCTATCTATCTATCTATCTATCTATCTATCTATCTATCTATCTATCTATCTATCTATCTATCTATCTGTCTATCATTACATATGTGCGCGTGTGTGTGTGTGTTCCTTTGTCTTTATGCTTGCCCCCTCCCATCAACATGACAATTGGTTTTAGTTTGGTTACGGTTTGGTAACTTAGCATTTCGGCAAAAAGAGAGCAAGAGACTAAGTACTGGGTTCAAGGCGCTGTCCCAGTATGGCCACTGTCTAATGACGGAAGCAAGTAAAATAAAAAAAATATATATAATCTTATATTTTCTCTCTCACTCTCTCGCTTTATATTTATATGTATGTATGTATGTATATATATATATATATATATATATATATATATATATATATATATATATATATTATATATATATATATATATATATATATATATATATATATAAAAGATGAATCGCGTTGTTTTGTCAGTGAACAGGTCGCGGTTCCAAAGCGACGAAAATATTTTGACAAAAATGAAAATTAAATGTTGAAGTGAAACTAACGGTTTTTGTGTGTTCTTGAATGACTTACAAATATTTTCCACGTTTCCATTGGTTTTTGTTTCAGCACACGATCTCAGATCAAGTCACTTGCAAGTACATCTCTGTAGTATATATATATATATATATTATATATATATATATATGATATATATATATATATATATATATGTATGTATGTGTGTGTGTGTGTGTGTGTGTGTGTGGTGCGATAGGTGTGTATTCACCGCCTTTGGTTAAGTATGCTATAGCCGGTAATGATTAGCTGCAGATGTCTTTATACTGCCTCTGTGAATATAGACTACCACTATGCATAGAAGGATTAAATTCATATCTTGCTGCAGTTTGCCATTCTTTTTGTTGCTATAGTGTAATCACATTTCAGCTATTATCTTTTATTTTTCTTTCAGCAACTTCCAAATCATGTGGGCAGCAAGATTCACCATTTGGATAAAATATAGCATATCGAAAGTAACTTTGGTTCGGATGTATATCATACATTAAAATATTTTTTTCATCTGAGATTCTTGAATAGACACGGAAATCGCTGTCTATATGCATTTATACACACTGTAGGTACCTCGCCCTCTCTTGATAAATTATAGAAAATTATTGCTGTTAACATTTGTCTGTTTTCCTGTGTCGTGGTCCACTTTTCCTTCACAAAGAATATTGCGTGCTATTGCATAAGCAATAGTTTGTTTAATAACATACATTGGTTAATGATATTTCGAAAGAAAAATCAAACATTGTTTTTTAATATTACTCGTAAGTACAATGGGTATGAATTCAAAATCTATTCTATATAAGCTCGGCGATTAAGTCGTGTGTCTTTTGAAATGAAAGAATCAACAACTGATGTTTGAGTAAATCGTCTTCTCTTTCTGATGGATATTAATAATATGACGATAACTTTATCCATAAAGCCTGTTGTAAAAGAACGTGTGGTTCAGCTATTTGTCACTTCACTGAAGCAAACGAAATGCTTTGTTCTAAGAACCAATGTAGTTATTCAAATTAAATAATCAGGATTATGTGGCTGACTCGTAAGATGTTCCAGGTATTCCGAGAAACATCGCCATTGATACTACGGCTCAAGTAAAATAATAACATCAGCCAAGTCTTTACTGTTTTGTAATTGTTACATCTGGCATTGATCTCATCATTTGTAACTGTATTTCTCTGATTCTTTGTGACCTGCTGCAAAGCATATTGCCATAATTTTATTTTATGATAATTTCGTGAAAGATTTGAAATGTTAAAGGACTAATAAATTTAGAAGCACAATTGCTGCAAACTAAATATAAATATAAAAGGAAATATGACTAAAAGAATGATTAAAAGTAATATATGTGTACAAATGCATATACATAATATATATACATGTATACTTATATGTGTGTGTGCATATATATGTGTGTGTGTGTATGTCGTGTGTGTGTGTGAAGACACATGGATCAGTGGTTAGGTCGTCGGGCTCACAATCGTATGGTTGTGAGTTCGGGCTATGTGTTGTGTTCTTTATTTCACGTACCTCCAGTTCACTCAGCTGTAGAAATGAGTTGCGACTTGACAGGTGCCAAGCTGGTGACAATATCAATGGTTTGAAGAAGGAAGACTGGACTGGTATGCATGGATGACTGCTGATCTTCCACAAACAACCTTCCCCGGATTTGTGCCTCGGGAGGAGAACTTTCAGGCGTAATCTCCTGATTTTTCGTGACCGAAGGGAGTCTTTACCCATTTATACATACATACATACATACATACATACATACATACATACATACATACATACATACATACATACACATACACCACACAACATACATACATACATACATACATACATACATACATACATACATACATACATACATACATATATGTATATATATATATATTTATACACATATCTCTTATTATAAAAGGCAGATTTTATCTGCCTCCCTTTGTAACTTATAGAAATCTACAATATAGGATTTCTTCAATTACAATTTACCTAGCATTTTTAAGAGTAGAAGGCATCGGGTCATGCCAGGTCCAGTTTTTAAAATTTAAACTCCAATTAAGCAAAATTTACAGAAAACTCACATTCTGGTGTGTATGTCAAATGCTTTTCTTAATGTGGTTTACACCACACGCACACGCACACCCACAGTGTGCAACGAATAAAATGAAAGTAAATAGCGACAGAGTGATTTGAGGAAGACTAAACTGAAAGTATTTAAACCACTACTCAAAAAATAAAAAAACACAGCAAACAGAAACAAATAAATACATAACGATTTACTCCTCACACAATTTCTTCAATTAGAGTTTACCTAAGATTTTTCAAAGTACTCCATTCGGTCATGCCATAATATATTTCTTTCAATTCACCCCCAATTAAGACAAAATTCGAGAAAACTCAATATTTTAACATTTCACTCCGAAAGCATTGATGTACATGTGTGCGTGCGTGAGTGTGTGTGTGTGTGTTGTGTGGTGTTTGATGGGTTGTGCGACACAGAAAGTGTGGTGTGTAAGTGAAGTGCTTTTGTTAGTGTGTGTAAAGAGACAGACAGAGTGAAAGACAGAAATAACTGAACTTTTTTTATTCACTTGTGTAGTGAGTGACTGAGAGAGAAAAGAGAGAGAGAGGTTATGTATGTATATATGTATGTATGGCTTCAGTGACACACACACACAAAAACACATACCTACGTACACCTAAAGCACGCACACACACACACACCCAAGCGGAGCGCGAACTTCAAAATTTGGGTAGTATTAATTTGCGAGCGTACTTCTAAGCGCGCGTAATTGAAAGTTTTCACTATGATATCATCACGTGCGAAAAAATTCGAAGGGTTTTGAACAATTGAGATACAGATGTCACGCCTGTATTGAAACCATTGCTAAGCTGCCGTAATTGCTTAATTAAGACTTTGTTTAAATTGAAAGGGGCAAATATGTGACGAGGTTGAAAAAATACCCCAGAAAAAAAATGTACTGCTGGTATTTATATAATTCACTACTATTTTGCTACAATGTCATGAAAAAGAAAAATTTAGGTATGTAAATCGAATTCGCCACCCCCTTTTCCCCGTTCGCGTTTGTTAAAAAAAATTATTATTTAAGTTTTAAAAATTATTTACTTTGTTCAAAAAATATTAATATTAATTATTTTCAAGAATTATTTAATTTTATTCTGTAAAATAGTAATTAATTCATTTATCTGTAAATCCGCGAGGTTGTTACTCAGGCACCTAGAATGGTAACCTTCAACTAACACTATCTCCTCCGAGACCCTGCGGCGCAAGTTGACCAAAATTGAGAGTATGGTAGAAGAAGGTTGCTCTTCCTTCCGTAGAACATAAAATTCAAATCGGACCATGTTAACACCAAAAATTATTTACATCAAAAAGATGCTTTTTTCTATGAAAATCCCTATTTTTTACGATTTTTTCACTGCTGTGTCGCCACTTTTCGGTGTATTTCGACCAGAAAAATGTTCACAAAATTTTTACTTTTCAAAATTACAATTCCAGCGGGTCGAAACAAACCCGAGCAACGCCGGCGATACTGCTAGTATACATATATTTATATATATATATATATATATATATATATATATATATATATATATATAATATATATATATAATGTCCTTCAATCTGTTTCTAGAATAGCTGTGTAAATGGTGTCTATCTCATCGATCAAAGATTTCCATATAAAAGCTAACTATCTGTCGTTAGGGAGGAAGAATTAAGGAATATCTCTAATAAAGGATGGGTAATATTTCTTCTCACTTAAACATGGATGTTCTTGTAGAACAAAATTTATTGCTATAGGCTTTTTATAGGCTTTTGGTGCAAAATGCACGCTTATTCATATTGCTAACGGGGAGATAAATCCCACCAACTCTAGCACCAAGACCAGATCACCAGGTCACGTGATTTCGATCTTCCTTGGTGTCATCGACGCTCGACTGATAGAGATTGCAGCGACTCCCCTCCCCTCCAGCGATATTTTATTTTTTATTTTTTTTATTTTTTATTTTATCTAGTTTCAGCTCACGAGCTGTGGCCATGCTGGGGCACCGCCATTTATGTAGAAGATCAGTGACAAAGCAGGAACTGGCATTACATTTAGCCAGTGATCTTCTCGAATATGTATGTATGTATATATGTGTATATATATATATATATATAGTCGCTGGGATTTATCTTCCCGCTAGCAATATAAAGAAGCGTGCATTTTGCACCAAAAGCTCATATGAGAGTTTCTGTCATAGTATCTACCGCAATAAAGATTGTTCTAACAGAACATCCTCTTTCAAGAGGGGTTAAATATTATTTCTCGATATTAATAACTGCGTCTGTCGGTAATGAATATAGTTGTGATAATGGGTATTCCTTAATTATTCCACTCTAAAGACGTTTCATGAAATATACGTCATTTGCATAGTTCTTCTAGAAACAATTAAAAGGGACTTTATGCGCAACTTTTAACTCCCTTATATTATACCTTTTATTCCAACAACTCCATTTAACAACTCTACGACTTTGAATTTTTTATGCATATACACACACATGCATACGTTCAAACATACATATATGCATGCATACATAAACATGAACATACACACACGTATATATTTATTTATAATCTATATAAATACACCTAAAATGAAGTTTTTATGGAACATAACTATAGGTAAAGTGAATTACTATAGAAAAGGCTTCAACGAATACTATGATGAATACAAAGAAATCTATTTGATGAAATCTTTTAAAAAGTATTTATCGTGAATTTAGATTGAGGTTTTGTTTTGTATTTCAATGGATTATATACTTTAATATTTGAGATCTGTAGTTAAAAGCTTTTTAATCATATTCTAGATTGGGAGTAGTGCACACTCTGTTAAGGTATATCCTGAAGGGCATATATCCATCGTACACATACATACACACATATAACATATTCACACACACACACACGCACACACACATATAAATACATATATAGCCATAGCCACTCAAGATAAAAAGGAATACTGGTGGAAGGTCTCAGTGAAGACCTCAATAAAATGGAAGCACACCAAGACTTGATATAATGATTTGGGATAGAGAAGAGAATCTGTGTACCGTTGTGGAGATTAGCTTCCCAGCGGGTGTTAAAATAAAGCTGAAGATCGGTGAAAAAGAGAATATTTACGCTGAACTGTTGAGAAATCTGCGTTTACTCTATCCAGAGTCCAAGTTCAGGTTTATACCTGTAATTATTCGGATACTGAGATATGTAACACACTGCCTTAATACCAATCTTGATAAATTAGGCTTCTTAAAACCAGAAAGAAGAAAGCTAATTCGAAGACTACAGATCCAATCCATCACTGGAACCGTAAAAATCTGTAAAACTTTCCAGAGGTTTAGCATTTAAATATATATGTGCATGTCTAGATATGCAACTATATGCATGAGCATATCGACCTAAAGCAAAACAAAAATCTGCATATATATATACACATATATCTATATACATATATATATATATATATATATATATATATATATACATACATACATGCATACATACATACATACATACATACATACATACATACATACATACATACATATACAAACGAAAGTACCCTGTTGTTGATGTTGAAATTCCAGTGAAGGAACCTTGGATCTAGCTTAGAAAACGGTTCTTTCTCTATTGGCAAGAAATCTTAAAATAACACTGAACAATGGCATACATATGTATATAGTTATGCTTATATTTTTACATGTAAACATATTAACAAGTTGGAGCAACATAAAATTGAATGAACAGATTATAACTTGTATCAGAAGATATATCGATATTCTGGGTTTAGTACCCACTACTTTTCATATGAATAATCATTCAATATCATACCAACTCTGATACCGTGTTACACTGACTATATATATATATATATGTATATATATTTATCCTTTTCACCCTAAGCCGGTTACACCCATATTTTGTCTTAGAGGGGGGAGTCCATTATATATATGGATAAGTTAAGAAATGGAGTCAAAAGCAGGTGTTATTCAAATCATTTATACTTCCAACATATATTCGAAAAAAACATTGAAATTATTCTGGAGAGGATCAAAATGATGTAAAACAATGCAATCATCTCGTCAGGAAAAAGGAAGCAAAACACATCAATAAGCCATTTTAACCGAATATGATTACTACGTACGTAAGTATATGATGTAAGAAGACAGTTAAAGCTCCAATTTTATAGATTGGTAGAAATCACTTATAGGAAGAAAAGGTACGCTTTTGCCAATGTTTACAACGATAAACGCGTTCTTTAAAGGTGGAAAATTCTATTTAGGTCTCTCCCATTTGGCAAAGGTAAATCTTTTTGTCCGCTCTGTAATGAAGAGCTATTTTTCATCCTTTTCATCATTAAAGAACGCGTTTATCGCTGTAAATATTGGCAAACACATACTCCCTTTACTCTCTTTTTTACTCTCTTTTACTTGTTTCAGTCATTTGACTGCGGCCATGCTGGAGCACCGCCTTTAATCGAGCAACTCGACCCCGGGACTTATTCTTTGTAAGCCCAGTACTTATTCTATCGATCTCTTTTGCCGAACCGCTAAGTAACGGGGACATAAACACACCAGCATCGGTTTTCAAGCAATGCTAGGGGGACAAACACAGACACACAAACACACACACACACACATATATGTATATACATATATACGACAGGCTTCTTTTAGTTTCCGTCTACCAAATCCACTCACAAGGCTTTGGTCGGTCCGAGGCTATAGTAGAAAACACTTGCCCAAGGTGCTACACAGTAGGACTGAACCCGGAACCATGTGGTTGGTAAACAAGCTACTTACCACACAGCCACTCCTGCGCTTTTACTTCCTATTAGTAATTTCTACCAGTTTATAAAGTTCGAGCTTTAACTGTCTTCTTACATTTCATTTCCACTACATACATCTGTTCCCACGCTTTTAAACTTTGTTCCCATTTATCTATCACATTATATTTTTCAACTCTCTTTTTCTTTCTCTCTCTATTATTTCAGTCATTTGACTGTGGCATGCTAGAGCACCGCCTTGAGTCGAGCAAATCGACCCCAAGAATTAGTCTTTGTAAGCCTAGTACTTATTCTATCGGTCTCTTTTGCCGAAGTGCCAAGTTACGGGGACGTAAACACACCACCATAGGTTGTCAAGCGATGTTGGTGGGCACGCAAACATATATACACACAAACACAGACACGCAAACATGTATGCATATATACGACGAGCTTCTTTCAGTTTCCGTCTACCAGATCCACTCACAAGGGTTTGGTCGGCCCGAGGCTATAATAGAAGACACTTGTCCTAGGTACTACGCAGTGGTACTGAACCCGGTACCATGTGGTTGTTAAGCAAGCTACTTACCACACAGCCACTCTTGTTTTTGCTGTTAATCTCTTTCTTTCTCCTCCTCTTTCTCTAATTTACCTTAAACGTTAAATCTACTAACGTGTTTTCTTAAATAACTTGCTAGCGTTCTCCTTATATTATATGCTTACGCACGCGGTAATCACATTCGGTTCAAATGGCTTATTGATGTGTTTTGTTTCTTTTTCCCCGAGGGGATGAGTGCACTGTTTTACACCATTTTTATTCCCTCCGGAATAATCTCAAAACATACGATGGAAGTTTAAATGATTTGAATAACACCTGCGTTTGATACCATTTCTTAATTTATTCATGTTATCGAAAAACATTTCACTTAACCCTAGAATTTATACTTTTATAAGCTGCAACATCTTTGTAACTTACGTGAACTTTTGCTAGCCTGGTAACTATTTATTTATGTTTTCCTTGTTATCCTTAGACATTGAAAATACACACACACACACACACACACACACACATACGCACATACACACACACATACACACACACACATGTAATGAACTTTCTCCTCGAAGACGAAGTATGAGTGTTCAGCTTTCACCGATCGACATTAGGTGTGGAAGTGATCGCAGAGTAACGTAAGATGAAGTGTTTTGCTCCACCCGTCTATGAATTGAAACCACAATCTCTCGATCATGGATGCAACACTCTAACCACCAGGCCATGTGTCCTCATATATATGCAAACACTTAGACATATATATGCATATGCGTATGTGTAAAAATATATAGCAGCTACAGTGTCCCATATGTGGTGGGAATATATTCGTCACATAATACATCAAACCGGCCTTATGAGCCAATGACTCGAGACGGACCTTTGATCGTTTTTAATACTCTACGAAGCTAATGTGAGAACCATAACAAAGTATTGAACCCACATCTGGGGTTGTATAAATTCTATGCATACACACAACCTAGACCGAATCCAGAGAATGTCTATTGGGATGACTGACATCAAATCACTGACATATACATTCCAGCTTCTTGTTATCAATTTTTTTTGTCAACTCAGCCCATAACATAATGTGTGGACGTTACTTCATTAGCACCATTCAGAAGCTTGTGTTTCGGTTCTATTTTGTTTACCCCCAGCATTGATCTTTTCCTCTCATAATGTGGAAAGCAACGGCGCAAATTGGTGTTGATTCTCATTTCATTGCCGCTCCAGCATTGATGTTTTATATAACATATAAACACCCAGACAATAAATAATAAACAATAACAAGAATAAAAAAAATATATATACACACGTAATTTCAATATACACGCAGACATTTTGCATACGCTCGAACTAATATCTTCATTTGTGTATGTGTGTGTCTCTCTGTGTGAAAGTGTGTGAGTGCACGTGTGCTGCGTGTGTATGTGTGTGATGTATAGATATGTGTACACAAAACTCTCCTGTCGTTTTTCTTTTTCTTTTATTTTGTTTTGTGATGGGTCAGTATCGATTGGCCTGTATTTAATTAGTTATTCGAAGAATGGATTAGATCAAAGCTTATCATAACTAGACAGAAAAAGAAGACTTTTTTTTACTGGAATTTATTTTCATTTTTTTCTTTTCTTTTTTGTTGTTGTTGATAATATTGTTTTTGTTTTTCGGCATAGAACATACGTTTTCTGATTTTCATATTGTCAGAAGAAGATGACTTGTGATATGAAGCGTTTTATTGTTTTATTGATCGACGTATTCGGCAGTCGTATGGTGTAAATTTTGGCGTAAACAGCACATTTTCTCAAGTCTCAGAGGGTCTGCAAAGGCCATTTGTACAACCTCCTTCTTCCAGACTAATCCAATTAAAAATTGTAAAATTCTCATGCAATATTCATCCGAAGCTTAGTGAGTCGCTCACGGTATTCTGAAAATGCTTTGTTTTTGTTTTACAACAAATAAGACCTTTATCTCCATGCTTCCTTTTTTTATACTAGTTTAAAAACGTGCACTACATGTTAAGTACGTTAATGACAAAAATAGTTTCAACTAATTTTGAAAAATGTAGTTTCAAATAATTTTGTGGTGATCGAGAAACCTATATTAATTGAAAATTAATATATTTTTCATTTTATGATAGAAAACAATTCTAAACATGTTTCAGTGTTAGTCTGACCTCATCTGTGTAAATAGGCTTTCAGATACTGGCAGAACTGACAGATAAATCTTTAAGCAAATGTAAACAAATATAAAGTGTTATAGTTGTTACAGCGAAGCTAGTTTTGATCGATCAGGCTTGTAATGAAATGCGTGCAGCTTCGACCATTACGTCTTTTTGAATACCATACATCAGATCATCAAATAAAGTCTGAAAATTTAAAAACAGGATAATACATTTGGCAGTGATCTGGTATTTCTAGCTGTTTAGGACTCCTTAATTTGCTTGATGGAGCAAGAAAACAGACTTGCTTAAATATCTAAAGGCTCCGTTAGCATGAATAATGTTGTCATGGTAATGTTGAGGCATTATTCTGAGATCATAAAATGTTAGGGATCCTTGATCAGAATTGTATTATCAACACAAAAGTGAAAGCAAAAAAATCTAAAAATAAAATTTCTAGTGATTACCAAATGTTTTTTGTTTTTTGTAAGGTATGTTGAAAAAACCGTTTGAAGTTGTTGTTCTGCGGCATATTTCCTATTATCAGACAGGTGTATGATCAAAACCGTTCGCCCATGATCATCTCCATTCTTGTATATCAGTGACTAAATGTACAGGATATCATTTGAGGGAGATTTTTGTTGTTATTGCTAACTAGTTATTTAACCACGTAGGCACTTCATTTTGGTATCCGTTTACGACGAATTACTGTGTGTGATAGAATCTTAAAATGGGGTCTAATGAATTGGTCCCTTAAAAATTAATAATACTTTTTAAAGCATTGTTAGCTTTTTTCAAGAATCTAATTGCTCTGAGAAAAATGATATTATTCCAAGACGAATATTTAAAGCTATGCTATCTTCAATTTGCGATAGTGTTTTCTGAACTGAAAAATCTACCTGATATCGCCTTTCTGAATGTATGTTTGCATGTTTTCTTGGTAATTACACTTCTTCATTGCAGAATTCAAGCCGGACACTAACAAAATGACAAGACCTCTTAATCAGAATTAAGATTGTCTCAAAGATTTGTAAATATATGAATGAATAAATGTGTGCATATATATGGGTCTATTTATAAATACAGATGGACACAAGTAATGGTGCACAAAATGTATGCATGCATTTGCACATGCATGTATATATGTTAATGTGTATTTAAGCTAACTTTGAGAAATTGCAAAGGAAAATCTTTGGAATATTTTGCAACAGTAATTTACTTAATTACTTCATAGGTCTGGAGAAAGTGGTAGTGTTTATGCTAAGCTGTCCGTAACAGATTATAACTGGCGAGTGAAAGTCAGTTTGCTTTGTTCTTCCATAAAAAAAAACAGCATTTCCAAGCTTTTATGTAAATTTGTTATATAGTGCGGTACGCCTTTGATAATATGAACGTATGAAAATCTACAACCAACAAACGATAGCTGTTGGTTTTGCTTTTTGTTTATCGTAAGTATTCTCTTATACACAAGACGAGATATTCACCTTTTCTCTACAACTATACAACAATGCATGGATTTTGATCCTTGTCTCGTACCACAATATTGCGCTTACTCTCTTTACATTGAATTACCACTTTAATCGAATACTTTACCAGTATTCTTTAGTTTAAAAAGTGTAGCTACATTCTGGCTCTGACGTGTGTTCAGGTTAACAGACAGAAGAATCTTACGGATAAACAGTTTGCGCAACACAATATGTTATGCATTATGTGAAAGTATTACTTACAGATATTGTTGTGCAGCTGGTTATGATGTAGGAATATCTTCCACAATGTTATGACTCCATCGAAATTTTCCTTCATAAATGGTGGGTTGGGGCAAAATCCTTCCTTTCACACCTTAGACATTTAATGACTCTTACTTGTACACGATTAATGAATGTGTAGCCTTCTATTTGGCATATATTATATCGATCATATGTCCAGAAGTTACTCATGGATTTCATATATATTCTCTAGCATGCCGGATATTTACTCACACCTAATTTTCTCCTGATATGACGAGAGCTTCTCCTTCAAGGTTTTGCTTGAATAGCTACATTGAGTGACGGGTCGTACGAAACAGCCACACCTTTTAGCGTTCTTCACTTGTTTTCAGTATGCTGTCGTGTTCACTTTTGAGAACTCATTGTGTGCAAATATTGTTTTTGTTTGAAAACTATGTGTGCACTCATGCGAATATTCATCGCTCAAATTTCTTCAATTAGGAAGAAATTTCATTCACATTGAAAAACTTTCTTTCCTAGTTGTAAACACATGTGTACACACAAGTGCACAACTTAGAGGACATAGTACTCTCAGTGAACTTACATTAATATAGATATAGATTTTAGAAGAGATATTTACAGGGTACTCACTCCGTAACTCGTTTAACTATATTACATAGAGGATGAAATGCTTATGCCTATTTGCTTTCCAAATCTCACTCAGAATGCATCCATCATGCCGAGATGAGCATTTGCAGTCAGTCTTTATAATATGATCCTGTAAGCTGCGATATATAAAGTTTGTGGGTTTAATGCAAACTTACGACTAATAGGTCAATGTTTTTGTAATTTTCTGATATAACAAAGCTTTACGAATTACTTTTATGGAATGACTCTCGTCTGGAGATCTTGGATAGCTTATGATAATGATGCAACTAGTGTTCTTGAATTTATTAGTTACTTTGCATCTTATGATAGTTTCCAACTGTCTGATTATTTTTCTCTGCTGTCTGTCGATTTTCATTCAGAAAATAGTGATCTATTTTCTTTGTGTGCTATCATTTCGAAATATCTTTGTTACTCTTATCTTTTGGCTAATGATAATTGCAGCACACTACAATAAGGTATCGATGTCCAAAAACAATCAACTTCAACTTTTGATAGTTCTTTTTTAGTAATTTGATTGATTATGGATAACATCAAGTCAAAGTGGTTTTTTTCAAAACTCGTTTTATACTCAATCGTTCACTCAGTGATTTGTGGATTTGAAGAAAAAGTGTTTTGAATTTTTTGTATAGGTTTTGCTTTTGGCTGACTATATCTTTCCTTCCCCGTCCGTAAGCACGTGTTTTTCAAATGGCAGCAATCCTATCTTCATATTATTGCCGTCATTTTCGGTGTGGTTGCACTTCTTTGCTTTTGATAATTTCCTCAAGCGCAGAGCTAGAGAGATATTGATAATGTTATATACTGTACATTTGTGTTGGTTCATTTTGCTAATGAGAGCAGTATATTTCCAATGAACGTAGTTTGTCAGTACATTTAATTTACGTTGCAATTTAAGTACTTAAGATACTCTATTTTTAAGTAGCTCTTCATCACGTTCATATAATTTCTCAAGTGGTTTCTATTTTGTCCTGTCTATAAAATGGTTACAGGCGTCAACTTAAGGCAATAAGTTCAATGGAATTTCTCTTGATAATCTTGCTACCTGTGATAGTAGACACCCAGCTTCTTGTCTTGCAACGACGTATGTTATCGCAATCCATAGGTTTGTATTTATAAGTTATGAGCAAAATGTCATCAGGGAAAAGTTAGACATTATAAAATTCTATGTTGACCTATTTCTTCATTCCAACAGGCTGTCTGTTGAAATGAAGATATATATATATATATATATATATATAAATATATATATACATGCACATACATGCATCATGCATACATACATACATACATACATATATATATATATTTATATTTCCTGAGCGCCATACTAATACAATTGTTTGTTTGTTTTCCACCTGCCTTCGTCTTTTGTCTATTTTCATAAAGCTTCCCGTTATATATATATATACATATATATATATATATATATAATCAAATATACACAGGTTTTAAATGCGTGGTACTATTTGTTTCAGGTCTTAGAAAATACGATGATTAAACAAGCTAGAATAGCGTGCGGTGTCTTTTCAGTCAATTATTCAGATTCAAAATACATGTCTTATCTCCTTCTCTCTCTCTTTTTTCTTCTTTTGTCATTCTACATTTTCTTTACAACTTCCCTTTCGTTTTTTCTCGTTCTTTCTCGTTTTTGTCAAAGAGCAGCCATATTGCATTTTGAGTCTAAATTTATAACGCTGTAGAGTATCCTAAATACGCCTTTTTTTTTTTACTTTACCTGAAGGTTAATTTACATAGGAAAACATCGCTTTATCTTTTCAATAACCGGTGCGATGAGAAAAAAAAAAGATTTCCTGAATACGTAGAAATGCATGTTACGATAGAAAAAAGGAAAAGGCTTAGATTAATAAAATCTAATAGAATTTATATGTTTGATATTTGAAAAATGATGTTATGAAAAATTGCACAAGGACAAAGAAAGAATTGCACTAGGAAAAAAAAAAAGAATATTTGGCACATTGTACGAAAGTGGGAAGTGTAGCGTGATGAAAGAAAGAGGGGAGGATTTGAAGTGTTATTTTGATAGAAATATGTTAATTAGGATGTGTTGTTAACGTGTAGAAAATATAATTAAATACACCAGCACATTTAAAATTAACACATTTAAAATATTTAAAACTATCGACGCTTGAGCCAAATATAAAATACAGTATTGGTTTAAGTATGTCTGACAAACTCAACTTATTCAATATTTTACATTTAGTTAGGGCAGCGGGCTGGCAGAATCGGTAGCACGTCGGGTGAAATGCCTAGCGGCATTTCGTCTGCCGCTACGTTTTGAGTTTGAATTCCGCCGAGGTCGACTTTGCCTTTCATCCTTTCGAGGTTGATAAATTAAGTACCAGTTGCATACTGGGGTCGATGTAATCGACTGGCCCTCTTTCCTAAAATTTCGAGCCTTGTGCCTAGAGTAGAAAAGAATATTTTACATTTAGTTGGGGTGGCGGGCTGGCAGAATCGTTAGCACGCCGGGCGAAATGTCTAGCCGTATTTCATCTGCCGTTACGTTCTGAGTTCAAATCCCGCCGAAGTCGATTTTGCCTTTCATCCTTCCGAGGTCGATTAAATAAGTACCAGTTACGCAATGAGGTCAGTGTAATCAACTTAATCCATTTGTCTGTCCTTGTTTGTCCCCTCTATATTTATCACTCTGTGGGCAATTAAGAAATAAATATTTTACATTTAGTAGAAGCAACGTACTGGCAGAATCGTTAGCACGCCAGGCAGTGCTTTCCGGTATTTCGTCCATCTTTACGTTTTGAATTCAAATTCCACCGAGGTCGCTTTTGCCTTTTTTTTCTCCTTAAGACGTCGGTAGAATAATTACTAACTGAGCAGTGAGGTCGATGTAATCAACTTACACACTCCCCTGAACGTGCATTCCTTGTGTCATGTTGTCCGTCTTTACGTTCTGAATTCAAATTCCGCCGAGGTCGATTTGCCTTTCATCTTTTCGGAGTCGATAAAATAACTACCAGTAGATGGCTGGAGTCGATGTAATCGACTTACTCTGTCGCACGAAATTGCTGGCATTGTGCCAAATTTGATATTAGTATTTTACAGTGAAATTGTTGCACATGTGTGTTAAGCGTATAAACGGTATTGTTTAAATGATAGAGTGGGTAAAAATAAGAAAATGTCTATAACGTATAAAGTGTGAAATTGAGTGTAACCTAAGATGGAGAATATAATTTCCAGCTCCACAATCTTAATGTAAATTTAAGAAAAGAATTATTGAAAACTTGTAACTGAGTAGCTTTATAGACAGGTATTTAATGAGGATGTAAAGAGAAATGCAATAGGTCTCGTTGAGTGTGCAAAAGCATTTCAATTAAAATGAGAACGAGAATAAGAATAACATGGAAAATTATTTAACCGAAGTGACTGATAACTTAATGGAATTTATGTTACTCTTAGAAGATTTCTGCAAGAAACCTGTCGTGATATATTTCTCTGGATTTGTGAACAATGTTGCATGTTTTATATGAAAACTTTAGAGAAATTGCATTGTAGTCCGAAAGAAAAAAAATAAAGTAAGAGTGAATGACTTAGAAATTAGATACAAAAGTGTGTCTATCAAAATGCGTTATTAAAATTTACAAATTACAAAGAGAAGTTATAATGTGTTTGCCTTATAAATTAATAAAATTAATTTAGCTAGTTCAATTCATTTAGAATTGGTGTGGTACAAAGTTATGTAAAAAGCAATTAAAGATTGTAAAAGAATCTAATTGTAAAAGAATTTTAAATTTCAAATTACACGATATAATTTAATGAGTAGATCAAAAGATTGCACTTCGCTGAAGGCGTTCAAGGATCAGGTCTCTGTGTCAAAACGGGCAACGGACGCAGCTTAGCCACAATGGTATTTGAACTCAGAAGGCAACACTGGGGTTTGTTTGTGACAAAGCTGAATCCGAAATGTCTCCATGGTATTCCGGTACACATGATCAGATAACTTAGTTTGCTCTATGTGAATATAAGGCTGCATTATATAGTACTTTCTACTATAAACACGAGGCCTGAAATTTGGCGGGAAGAACAAGTCGATTACATCGATCGATTTCACTGGTACTTAATTTATCGACCCCGAAACATGAAAGGTAAAGTTAACCCCGGCGGAATTTGAACTCAGAACGTAGCGACGGGCATTCCGTCCAGCGTGCTAACGATTCTGCCAGCTCGCCATTTTTGTTGAATTATATTACGCTAAGTAATGCACATTAGTGTTAAATGCATATTAATACTAATTTTAACATATCGAAATAATAAACTTGTCTTCTCTTCTCATACTTCCTCATTTCACATATATCTATCTATCTATCTATCTATCTATCTATCTATCTATCTATCTATCTATCTATCTATCTATCTATCTAGATAGATAGCTAGCTAGCTATCTGTCTGTCTGTCTATCTATCTATTTATTTATAACCCCCCTCTCTCTCTCTCTCTCTCTCTATCTATCTATCTATTTATTTATACCCCCCTCTCTCTCTCTCTCTATCTATTTATCTATAGGAAAACAGTTTGCGTCTTACTCATTATTTTGATATTACAACGTGGAAACGCTAAAGCTTTCCCGAAATATTACCACTGAAAATATGAATAATGATATTTTTAACAATACACAAGGCCCATATTATTAGGGCTGAAGTGACAGAATTATATTGTTTGACGTTAACTTCTAGCTGATACTATTAATATTTAGATAAATGGTGCGTAGATCCGAACATTATACGAAATCCTTTCCTGAATTACAATGACACACGAGGTCGTGTTTTATCCCCAGTTTCCCTAGCGGATAGCATAAATTTTCTCCTTGAATTGGCTATTGATTGGTGGAATTAATTTCAATGCTGGTTGGAAACGAATGACTCAGCTGTTCCGAAACAGTTTAGAATAGTGACTCATATCTCTGTGCATTGCCCAAGGGTAATGTAAAGCACTACTCATGGGTAATATATATTATAGTGTACACTAATATACTTAAAATATTTTACAGATTACAGACATCTTATTTGATTGTCCAGAATTTTATCGCCTATATGTTTCACAATGTACTAACAAGAACTAAAAATGACTATTTACAACTTAGAAAAAATTTCCGAAAATTATAAAAAATAACTCACATGTACATTTTCTGTTTCACTTCAATGTTTTATAACAGAATTCAATCCAGGGATACGTTGCTGGCATTTCTGTCAAGATACAAGCTTTAATATAACTCATTACTGCGGAGTGACAACACATTATATATTTCTTTAATACACAGAAGGGATTAAACATAGAGGGGACAAACAAAGACAGACAAAGAGATTAAGTCGATTACATCGACTCCAGTACGAAACTGGTACTTTATCGACCCCGAAAGGATGAAAGGCAAAGTCGACCTCGGCGGAATTTGAACTCAACCTAACGACAGACGAAATACCGCTAAGCATTTCGCCCGGCACGCTAACGTTTCTGCCAGCTCGCCGCCTTCTGACAACACATTATAACGATGAGGATGTGCAAAATGAAGTGTACTTTCTCGTATATACATTCATTCACGTGTTTTGTAAACCAGCTTACCTTTCTTAATACTAAACTACGGGGCATTAGACACAACACAAATATTAAAGGGGGTAATAAGTTTCCCTAGAAAAATCCTCTCTTGATATCAACTTTCTCTAAGGTTTCATAACCTTAGTAAAAATCTTATCTCCATTTCTTCATGCTATAGCTAATTAAATATCTTATGTTGTCAATAAAGAATATAAAGTTTTGAATGGTATAACAATGCACAATAATACAGACAATGGGCTATATACCTGTTGTAATTTAGTCATCCATAGTCTGATATGATACTTCGGAATAATATTCCTCCTTCAGATATTCTTAGATGGAGGGCAATAATGAATATACTCAAGCATTCACTTTCATAGGTTTTCTTATAATTTCTCCATGCTATCGTTAAATCTTTCTCTCTAGATTTCTCTTCTTTTAGAACTGCTTTGTCTATGTAAAATACACCATGTATTCCTTTAGCCTTCTTCTTTCTTCTGGAAGTAAATTCTGGCTGTCAAGATGCTCATAAACGCTTTTTTGAGAGCATTCCTGATAATGGGAAGCAAGTGCTTAGTCTGTAATTTCTACCTATATTACCCTCGATTTTCTATTTCATAAAGAGTGCTGTTCTCCTAGTCGTCTAGTTAGACAATCTTCAATTCAGGCAACCCTGAAGCTGTTCCCACATTGCCTCATGTAAGTTTCTAGATTTCTTCGGCCAATACCCTCGAACTAAATCTGGTCCTGGGTCATTGCAATTTGGCATTCTTCCAAACTCTTTCATCATTAATACACTAGTTAGCTTTAGATCTGGTTGCTCCTTACTAATTACTTATTCCCTCACTTTCTTTAACCATGCTGTATCGTCATTATAATTAACTGGCTGGCTTATTCCAGATATCAAAACTTTCAAGCTTCTTCTGCATTAGGCTTCTCGACTTCAGTACTTTCTTCTACATTATTCATTCGGCGATAAAAATCTGTTTCAAACTATCTGTTCTGTTGATACTGATCTACTCTTTTCTAACATCTGAAAAGCTTACCTGCTATCGCTTTATGCTGTTTCAGCTCTTCAATGACTATCCCAAATCTTTTCTAAGTATTTTTCTCAAAAGAAGATTTAAGTTTTGTGTTTTCCATCTTGTCCTGTTTCCAAGGTTCCATTCTTGCCTTAAATCCTTCGCTTTACTTTCTAATCTTCTTTTCCATGTCTGCATCTTCCCATTCTTTTCTTGTGGAATACCTAGTCTACTAATAACCACTACCCCTGTTGCATAAATCAATAAGTCAGTGTTACCTATATATCTAGTATTAATCATAATGATAAAAGAATCTACTTTCTTTGAAATATCTAGTAAATTCCTTCTATTAACACATTTTAATCCTGGTCGTCTTTTCCATTCTTCTTTTCTCAATACTTCCTTCAACTCGTCTAAAATCTGATCTGCTTCACCTAAGTCGCTGCCGCCAGTTTTCTCTTCCTTATTATTTTCCCGGCAACATTTGCGCTCAGAATGTCAAGCAGCGCTATTTCTTCTGACTTTACATTCTGACTTCAAATGCCACTGATGTTGACTTTGCCGTTCATCCTTTCGAGGTCGTTAATGTAAGTACCAGTTAAGCACTGGGGTCGATGTAATTGACTAGCATGGATGGTAAACCAGGGATCATTCACAAATAATTTTCAATTCCTTTTTTGATCACCCCAAGTGCTCCTACAATCACTGATATTGTAACCGCTATCTTCTTTTGATTTCAATGAACAAAGCTTTATATTTCCTCAGCTTGTCAAATTCTTTTGCCGAAATGTTGTGCTTACACGGATGCTCATGTCGATCAATAAACATACTTTATTCTTTTGGTTTTTCACGACCATATCCGGTTTATTGGTTTTAATGATTCTGTCTGTATACACAGGAACCTCTAAAGAATTGTTGCATATTCTCCCTCAGTAACAACCTCGGACTGGTGCTCATAGCATTTTCAACATTTTTGATTTATAATGCCGGTATATTAACCAAGATATTGGCCAGCTCTGTCATATCATGATTTATACTCCAATATTATTATTGTTATTATTATTATTATTATTATATTATTATTATTATTATTATTATTATTATTATTATTATTATTATTATTATTATTATTATTCAGTAGTTTTATTTTTATAGCGTGCTTTCACTTCACTACCGAGCGCAGCTCTGTGTGCCTTGGGTACGTGCTGTGATTTGTTGTGATGCTCTGATTGTTATTGTATGGAAAGTGTTCTGCGTAGGATATGTGCAGTGCCTAGTAGTGCAATTTTCTGTATGTTATATGTGTTTGTAAGTCCTGGTGTTTTTGTTATGTATTTGTCTCAATATTTTTTTATCATGCCTAATGCACCTACTATGATAGGAATTGTTTCTGTTTTCAGGTTCCACATTCTAGTTACCTCTATTTCCAGGTCTTTGTATTTTGAGAGTTTCTCCATTTCTTTTAGAGACACGTTGTCATCTGCCGGTATTGATACATCAATTAGAAAGCATTTTTTTTTTCTTCATGATCTCTGACAACTATATCTGGTCTGTTGGCCTTAATTTCTCTATCTGTGTGTATCGGCATATCCCAGAGTATGGTTGCTTTCTCGTTTTCTGTGACCTTTTCTGGTGTGTGCCTATACCATCTTTTTTCTGTTGTTATTCCATAATGTTGGCATAGCTTCCAATGTATGTAGGTTCCAACTCTGTCATGTCTGTGAATATATTCCTTCTTAGCCAGGACTGGGCAGCTAGAGATAATATGATTTATTGTTTCTTGTCCATCTCCACATATTCTGCAGTTACTTGTAATATTTCTTTTCATTACATGTTTTTGGTAATTTCTGGTGGGGAGGCTTTGGTCTTGTGCTGCAATATAAAATCCCTCTGTTTCTGCTTTGAGTCCTGAGCTTCTCAACCATTGCTGGGATTTTTCTTTGTCTATTTCTTTTGCGTTTAGTTTAGTGCAGTATTTACTATGAAGGGGCTTTTCTTGCCATCGTTTTATGGCTCGTTGCTGTTCTATTTTTAGTTTGGATTTCATTTGTTTTATAGCTTTTGTTGTTTCTTCATCATCTTCTTCTTCTTCTTTGTGTTTATTAGGTGGTATGATTTCTTGTTTGTATTTGTCAGCTTCCTTAAATACTGAGAACAGTTTTTTGTTTTGCTCGTGTTTTGCTGCTATCTGGATCAGTTTTCCTTCCTTCTGAAGTAGGTTTTTTGCAGTCCTATCGTGGTTATTTTATAGTAGTTTTCCAGCTGTATAAGGCCTCTACCACCTTCTATACGTTGTATATATAGTCTTTCTATGTCAGATTTTGGGTGATGCATCCTAGATCCTGTCAGTATTTTTCTTGTTTTCCTATCTATTTTGGACAGTTCATTTCGTGTCCAGTTAAGGATATTGTAGCTGTAACTTATAACTGGGACAGCTAAAGTGTTGATACCTATTATCTTGTTTTAGCATTGAGCTCTGTTTTTAGTATTGATCTAACTCGTCTATAATATTCTTTTTTTATTTTCTCTTTCATTTGTGTGTGTTGTGTCTTATCTAGTTCATGGATTCCTAAGTATTTGTAAGTTTGGCTTTGGTCTAATTCTTTTATTTCATTGGTTTTATCTAGTGTGATGTTGTTACTCTTAACTAGTTTTCCTCTTTTCATGGTTACTTTGGCGCAATTTTCTAATCCAAATTTCATATCTATTTCTTGGTAAATCCATGAACTGTCTTTAATAGTGTTCTAGCTGTTTGTCATTTGCAGCGTATAGTTTTAGGTCATCCATATATAAAGGTGGCTGATCGTTTTGCCGTAACATTTATATCCGCATCCAGTTCTATTTAGCATATCAGATAGAGGTGACATTGCCAAGCAGAAAAGGAGTGGAGAGAGCGTGTCTCCCTGGAATATTCCTCTACTAATGGGGATGTCTTTGGTTTTCATGAGTCCCTCTTTTGTTTGGAGGTGTAGGACTGTTTGCCATTTATTCATAGAGTGCTCTATGAATTTTATGATTGTTGGTGCTACTTTGTTAATGGCTAGTGTTTCGAGGATCCATGTGTGTGGGATGCTATCAAACGCCTTTTTGTAGTCAATCCAGGGCATACTGAGGCCTTTCTTCTTTCTGTGGCTGTCTTCAGTTACGGCTGTATTAATCATTAGTTGATCTTTACAGCCATATGAGTCATTGCGGCATCCTTTCTGCTCTTCTGGGAACAGTTTGCTTTCGTCCAGGTGCTTGTTCAGCCTTTGCGATATTACTGCAGTAAATGCCTTGAACATAGTAGGGAGGCAGGTTATTGGTCTGTAGTTTTCTGGTTTTGTTGTTTCATTTGATTTGGGAATTAAGATGGTTTTCCCCTTCGTGAGCCATTCAGGCATTGTCTCTGGCTCTGCTAGTATGCTGTTAAAGTTTTCAGCCAGCTTTTTGTGCATTCCTGTTAGATATTTCAACCAGAAGTTGGGGATCTTGTCATGCCCAGGTGCCTTCCAGTTGCTTAGTTTTTGCAGTGCCTGGGTGACCTCTTCAGTTGTTATGGGGGTCCAAGTTTGTTCAGATGCCGAGTTTGTTATTTTGATACTCCTTTTTTTTGGCTGTTCGTTCGCCGACCATATTTCTCTCCAGAATTCTTCCAATTCTTCTGCCGTTGGTGCTGCAGTGACTTCTATTTTCTTTATTATTATTATTATTATTATTATTATTATTATTATTATTATTATTATTATTATTATTATTATTATTATTATTATTATTATTATCATTATTATTATTATTATTATTATTATTATTATTATTATTATTATATTATTATTATTATTATTATTATTATTATATTATTATTATTATCACTATTATTATTATTATTATTATTATTATTATTATTATTATTATTATTATTATTATTATTATTATTATTATTATTATTATTATTATTACTATTATCATTATTATTCCTATTATTCAGTAGTTTTATTTTTTATAGCGTGCTTTCACTTCATTACCGAGCACAGCTCTGTGTGACTTGGGTATGTGCTGTGATTTGTTGTGATGCTCTGATGGTTATTGTATGGAAAGTGTTCTGCGTCGGATGTTTGCAGTGGCTAGTAGTGCAATTTTCTGTATGTTATATGTGTTTGTAAGTCCTGGTATTTTTGTTATATATTTGTCTGAATATTTTTTTATCATGCCTAATGCACCTACTATGATAGGAATTGTTTCTGTTTTTAGATTCCACATTCTGGTTACCTCTATTTCCAGGTCTATCCTTTTTGAAAGTTTCTCCATTTCATTTAGAGACACGTTGTCATCTGCCGGTATTGATACATCAATTAGAAAGCATTTTTTTTCTTCATGATCTCTGACAACTATATGTGGTCTGTTGGCCTTAATTTCTCTATCTGTGTGTATCGGCATATCCCAGAGTATGGTTGCTTTCTCGTTTTCTGTGACCTTTTCTGGTGTGTGCCTATACCATCTTTTTTCTGTTGTTATTCTATAATGTTGGCATAGCTTCCAGTGTATGTAGGTTCCAACTCTGTCATGTCTGTGAATATATTCCTTCTTAGCCAGGACTGGGCAGCTAGAGATAATATGATTTATTGTTTCTTGTCCATCTTCACATATTCTGCAGTTACTTGTTATATTTCTTTTCATTACATGTTTTTGGTAATTTCTGGTGGGGAGAATTTGGTCTTGTGCTGCAATCATCATCATCATCATCATCATCATCATCATCATCATCATCATCATCAACATTATCGTCGTCGTCGTCGTCGACGTCGTCGTCATCATCATCATCATCATCATCATCATTATTATCATCATTATTATTATCATTATTATTATTATTATTTTTATTATTATTATTATTATTATTATTATTATTATTATTATTATTATTATTATTATTATCCTTATCATTATCATTATTATCATTATCATTAATATTCTCATTATTATTATTATTATTATTATTATTATTATTATTATTATTATTATTATTATCAATATTATTATTATTATTATTATTATTATTATTATTGAGTGAAAGAGCAGTGCATGCCATCAAAGGGACACTGGGGTAAAATATATGAAACCCAGTATACCCATCATGACTACTCGTCTGATAAGGGTACACCAGGAACATGCACCACAGCCATATGTGCTTGACATGGTGATCTCATATCAAGATAAACAGCACATGACCTTGCAGGTGGGGCTCAATTAGAATTTTCCTCTGGTCGAGTAACCCATCCCACTGAAAAGGTCCCTGAATAAGAATTGTTTAAGGATGTTGAACGAACCACCCATGTTTCCAAAGGTGAATTATCCCAAACTCTAAGAATTTCCTTCAATACACGGCTAGGATGCTCCCCCCACTACTTCTACTTGTGATCAGAGTTGCACATATCGTCAGCCACTAAGGGACATGGTCAACTGGTTAAGGCCAAACAACTGGCAAGCAAATCTGTGGTATTGAACAGAATATTTGTTGTAGCCCATCTTTTATACCAAGAAAAACAATGTACATGATAGCACTTCCAATCAGTTAAGATCAGGAGCCATGAGAACCACTGTCTGGTACTGCATCAGTGCATTCATTATTATTATTATTATTATTATTATTATTATTATTATTATTATTATTATTATTATTATTATTATTATTATTATTATTATTATTGTTATTTTTTTTTCTTCTTTCAAATTTGCTTCCATTTCTTGCCGAGTGTCTTCCCGACTCCTAGGGCAAAGAAACTCATAGTATACATTGGTAGGCCATTAAACAAAACTCAATAGTTCGTTCTTTTTTTTTTTTTTTTAAGTTAAATTAAAATACATGAGCAGCAACAGTTCTCACATCGACAATGCTCTCCTCAATACGTGTGATGTACCAGTTAAGACAATCTTTTGCACTTCTTGCAGGGATGGTAAGCCAGGGATCATTCTCATATAATTTTCGGTTCCCTTCTTGATCATTCCTAGTGCTCCTACGATCACTGGTATTGTAACCGCCTTGAGATGCCACATTTTCTCAATTTCAATGAGTAGGTCTTTATATTTTCTGAGCTTGTCAAACTCTTTCGCTGAGATATTATGATCACAGGAGATGCTCATGTCGATCAATAAGCAAACTTTATTGTTTTGGTCTTTCACAACAATATCTGGTTTATTGGCCTTGATGGTTCGGTCTGTATGTACTGGAAAGACCCACAGAATGGTTACATTTTCTCCTTCAGTTACAGCCTCAGGGTGGTGATTATACCACTTGTCGGCAGTTTTGATATTGTAATGCCGACTTATTATCCAGTGTAGATATTGGCCAACTCTGTCATGTCTTAATTTATACTCCACTGGTGCTAAGACTTTACATCCAGAGATTAGGTGGTCCACTGTTTCAATCATGTCGTTGCAGAATCGGCATTTTGGGTCTGCTCCATTTTTCATCACATTGGCCTGGTAGTTCCGGGTTAATAGGCTTTGATCTTGAGCAGCCAGGATGAAACCTTCGCTCTCTGCTTTTAGCCCTGAGCTCCGTAGCCACTGATGGGTTTGCTTCTGGTCAACATCAGCTTGTTTGCTGCGGGTCACATATTTGCCGTGCAGAGGTTTCTCCTCCCACCTATCAGCCAATTGCTCGTGCGCTTTTTTCATTGCCATCATTTTCACCTTCTTTGCAACAATAGTTGCCATACTTCCCTCGGGTTGTTCAGTTTGGGTATCCTGCACGAGATCACTAGCAAATTTTTTGCTTTCCTTTATGATAGTATATTATTATTATTATTATTATTATTATTATTATTATTATTATTATTATTATTGTTATTTTTTTTTCTTCTTTCAAATTTGCTTCCATTTCTTGCCGAGTGTCTTCCCGACTCCTAGGGCAAAGAAACTCATAGTATACATTGGTAGGCCATTAAACAAAACTCAATAGTTCGTTCTTTTTTTTTTTTTTTAAGTTAAATTAAAAACATGAGCAGCAACAGTTCTCACATCGACAATGCTCTCCTCAATACGTGTGATGTACCAGTTAAGACAATCTTTTGCACTTCTTGCAGGGATGGTAAGCCAGGGATCATTCTCATATAATTTTCGGTTCCCTTCTTGATCATTCCTAGTGCTCCTACGATCACTGGTATTGTAACCGCCTTGAGATGCCACATTTTCTCAATTTCAATGAGTAGGTCTTTATATTTTTTGAGCTTGTCAAACTCTTTCGCTGAGATATTATGATCACAGGAGATGCTCATGTCGATCAATAAGCAAACTTTATGTTTTGGTCTTTCACAACATATCTGGTTATTGGCCTTGATGGTTCGGTCTGTATGTACTGGAAAGACCACAGAATGGTTACATTTTCTCCTTCAGTTACAGCCTCAGGGTGGTGATTATACCACTTGTCGGCAGTTTTGATATTGTAATGCCGACTTATTATCCAGTGTAGATATTGGCCAACTCTGTCATGTCTTAATTTATACTCCACTGGTGCTAAGACTTTACATCCAGAGATTAGGTGGTCCACTGTTTCAATCATGTCGTTGCAGAATCGGCATTTTGGGTCTGCTCCATTTTTCATCACATTGGCCTGGTAGTTCCGGGTTAATAGGCTTTGATCTTGAGCAGCCAGGATGAAACCTTCGCTCTCTGCTTTTAGCCCTGAGCTCCGTAGCCACTGATGGGTTGCTTCTGGTCAACATCAGCTTGTTTGCTGCGGGTCACATATTGCCGTGCAGAGGTTTCTCCTCCCACCTATCAGCCAATTGCTCGTGCGCTTTTTTCATTGCCATCATTTTCACCCTCTTTGCAACAATAGTTGCCATACTTCCTCGGGTTGTTCAGTTTGGTATCCTGCACGAGATCACTAGCAAATTTTTTGCTTTCCTTTATGATAGTATGTTATTATTATTATTATTATTATTATTATTATTATTATTATTATTATTATTTTAATAATAATAATAATAATAATAATAATAATAATAATAATAATAAAAAAAAAAAAAAAATAATAATAATTATTATTATTATTATCATTATCATTATCATTACTATTATCATTATTATTCCTATTATTCAGTAGTTTTATTTTTTATAGCGTGCTTTCACTTCACTACCGAGCGCAGCTCTGTGTGCCTTTGGTATGTGCTGTGATATGTTGTGATGCTCTGATGGTTATTGTATGGAAAGTGCTCTGCGTTGAATGTGTGCAGTGGCTAGTAGTGCAATTTTCTGTATGTTATATGTGTTTGTAAGTACTGGTGTTTTTGTTATATATTTGTCTGAATATTTTTTATCATGCCTAATGCACCTACTATGATAGGAATTGTTTCTGTTTTTAGATTCCACATTCTGGTTACCTCTATTTCCAGGTCTATCTTTTTTGAAAGTTTCTCCATTTCATTTAGAGACACGTTGTCATCTGCCGGTATTGATACATCAATTAGAAAGCATCTTTTTTCTTCATGATCTCTGACAACTATATCTGGTCTGTTGGCCTTAATTTCTCTATCTGTGTGTATCGGCATATCCCAGAGTATGGTTGCTTTCTCGTTTTCTGTGACCTTTTCTGTTGTCTGCCTATACCATCTTTTTTCTGTTGTTATTCCATAATGTTGGCATAGCTTCCAGTGTATGTAGGTTTCAACTCTGTCATGTCTATGAATATATTCCTTCTTAGCCAGGACTGGGCAGCCAGAGATAATATAATTTATTGTTTCTTGTCCATCTCCACATATTCTGCAGTTACTTGTTATATTTCTTTTCATTACATGTTTTTGGTAATTTCTGGTCTTGTGCTGCAATTAAAAATCCCTCTGTGTCTGCTTTGAGTCCTGAGCTTCTCAACCATTGCTGGGATTTTTCTTTGTCTATTTCTTTTGCATTTAGTTTAGTCCAGTATTTACCGTGAAGGGGTTTTTCTTGCCATCGTTTTATCATGGTTCTTTGCTGTTCTAGTTTTAGTTTGGATTTCATTTGTTTTATAGCTTTTGTTGTTTCTTCTTCTTCTTCTTCTTCTTCTTCTTCTTCTTCTTCTTCTTCTTCTTCTTCTTCTTCTTCTTCTTCTTCTTCTTCTTCTTCTTCTTCTTCTTCTTCTTCTTCTTCTTCTTCTTCTTCTTCTTCTTCTTCTTCTTCTTCTTTATATTTGTTAGGTGGTATGATTTCTTGTCTGTATTTGTCAGCTTCCTTAAATACTGAGAACAGTTTTTTTGTTTTGCTCGTGTTTTGCCGCTATTTGTATCAGTTTTCCTTCCTTCTGAAGTAGATATTTTTGCAGTCCTATTGTGGTTATTTTATAGTAGTTTTCCAGCTGTATAAGGCCTCTACCACCTTCTATACGTTGTATATATAGTCTTTCTATGTCAGAGTTTGGGTGATGCATCCTAGATCCTGTCATTATTTTTCTTGTTTTCCTATCTATTTTGGTCAGTTCATTTAGTGTCCAGTTAAGGATATTGTAGCTGTAACTTATAACTGGGACAGCTAAAGTGTTGATACCTATTATCCTGTTTTTAGCATTGAGCTCTGTTTTTAGTATTGATCTAACTCGTCTATAATATTCTTTTTTTATTTTCTCTTTCATTTGTGTGTGTTGTATCTTATCTAGTTCATGGATTCCTAAGTATTTGTAAGTTTGGCTTTGGTCTAATTCTTTTATTTCATTGATTTTATCTAGTGTGATGTTGCTTCTCTTAACTAGTTTTCCTCTTTTCATGGTTACTTTGGCGCATTTTTCTAATCCAAATTTCATATCTATTTCTTTGGTAAATCCATGAACTGTCTTTAATAGTGTTTCCAGCTGTTTGTCATTTGCAGCGTATAGTTTTAGGTCATCCATATATAAAAGGTGGCTGATCGTTTTGCCGTAATATTTATATCCACATCCAGTTCTATTTAGCATATCAGATAGAGGTGACATTGCCAAGCAGAAAAGGAGTGGAGAGAGCGTGTCTACCTGGAATATTCCTCTTCTAATGGGGATGTCTTTGGTTTTCATGAGTCCCTCTTTTTTTGGAGCTGTAGCACTGTTTGCCATTTATTCATAGAGTGCCCAATGAATTTTATGATTGTTGGTGCTACTTTGTTAATGGCTAGTGTTTCGAGGATCCATGTGTGTGGGATGCTATCAAACGACTTTTTGTAGTCGATCCAGGCCATAGTGAGGCCTTTCTTCTTTCTGTGGCTGTCTTCAGTTACGGCTTTATTGATCATTAGTTGATCTTTACAGCCGTATGATCCTTTGCGGCATCCTTTCTGCTCTTCTGGAAACAGGTTGTTTTCGTCCAGGTGCTTGATCAACCTTTGCGATATCACTGGGTCTGTAGTTTTCTGGTTTTGCTGTCTCATTTGATTTGGGAATTTAGATGGTTTTCCCCTTCGTGAGCCATTTAGGCGTTATCTCTGGCTCTGCTAGTATGTTGTTAAAAGTTTCAGCCAGCTTTTTGTGCATTCCTGTTAGATATTTCAACCAGAAGTTTGGGATCTTGTCATGCCCAGGTGCCTTCCAGTTGCTTAGTATTTGCAGTCCCTGGGTGACCTCTTCAGTTGTTATGGGGGTCCAAAGTTGCTCAGATGCTGAGTTTGTTATTTCAATACTCCTTTTGTTTGGTTGTTCGTTCACCGACCATATTTCTCTCCAGAATTCTTCCACTTCTGCCGTTGGTGCTGCAGTGATTTCTATTTTATTTTTGCCAAGTTCTTGATAGAACTTTTTGGGGTTGGAGTTGAACTTTTTGTTTTGTTCAAAGAAGCGCTGGCGTTTCTCGTACCGGTGGATCCTTTGCGCTTTGGCAAGGATATCTTGCTTTAGCTTTTCTTTTATCTCAGGTAAATCTTTTTGTGTGATGTTGTATTTGCGGAGTATTTTTGTTTTCTTTTTGTTGCTCAGTAGCGTTGATTGTCTACTGATTTCATTAAGAATCGACAGATCTTTTCTTATGTTTTGTATTTTGTTTTGGATGTTATTTATCCACAGGGTTTGTTTGGGTGGTGGTACTCCTGTTTGGGCGGGTTTGGGTGAGTATCCAGCTTCTTTTGTGGCTGCAGTGGCTGCTGCGTATATCAAGTCATTTAGTTCAGTGATATCACTTTTTTTGTTTCAGTGGCTAGTTCAGTGACGGCTAGGTTTATGTTGTTTATAATTGGTGTTGTTATTGCGTTTATTTTTATTCTTGGGAGGTATGGTCGGTGGTCCATTTTGGGCTCTGTGGTTTTCAGTTCTTTGATTATTTTATTTTTTATATTATCATATTCATTAGGCTCCCCTTCGTTGTTTATATCGTGTTTGTTGGGAATGTTGCGTTTGTCTTCGTGTTTTACAGTTTCAGTGTTTATATTATTGGGCATTGTTGTGTGGCTCCTATCTACATTTTCCTGGTGTATTTTTTCTTTTAAATGTTCTATTTCTATTTCTGATATTTTTTTGGCTTTGAGAATGTATCTTCGTACGTTAGCTAATTTATTAGGGTTCATTGCTGTATCCAAGTCTATATCTCTATTATTTTCCTTCCATATTTTATATGTATGTGTTGTTGTATTTTCATTTTGTGGGTAGAGCATTGCTGTGAAGTATGCGTGTAAGATAGAAATGTATTCCTCACGTGTCCATTTACGTCTTTTGGGTTTTAATTGCGGGACATGAGGTACAACGTCCGGCCCATTATTTTGACGGTCGTCATTTTCGTAGGGTACCGGTCCGTTTATTTCTGTTGTCACATTATTTCGCACGTGTAGTTTTTTGTACATTTTTTGTTGTAGGTTTAATGTACGTACCGCTCGATTGTTATTCTTGGGTTGAATAGTATCGGTGGCATTTAATTTCTTCGTAGTTCCTTTGTACATGGTGTTTGAGGTCGGGGATGATCGTGTTGTTCCACGCATGTTTACATGTGTTGTGTTAGAGGTGGAGATAATATCGAGTCAAAATACATAATTTCGTTTCTATTATTTCTATTATTATTATTATTATTATTATTATTATTATTATTATTATTATTATTATTATTATTATTTGTCTTTAAATTTTGTTTGTATACTAGCTAAATGTCTTCCCGACACCCACGGGAAAGAAACTCATTGTATACATTATTAGGTCAAAACATAAGCACACCAGACTGTTCACTTAGAAAATTATTGTTATTATTATTATTATTATTATTCAGTAGTTTTATTTTTATAGCGTGCTTTCACTTCACTACCGAGCGCAGCTCTGTGTGCCTTAGGTATGTTGTGATGTTCTGTGTGCATTAGGTATGTTGTGATGTTCTGATGGTTATTGTATGGAAAGTGTTCTGCGTAGGATGTGTGCAGTGCCTAGGAGTGCAATTTTCTGTATGTTACATGTGTTTGTAAGTCCTGGTGTTTTTGTTATGTATTTGTCTGAATATTTTTTATCATGCCTAATGCACCTACTATGATAGAAATTGTTTCTGTTTTTAGAATCCACATTCTGGTTACCTCTATTTCCAGGTCTTTGTATTTTGAGAGTTTCTCCATTTCTTTTAGAGAAACGTTGTCATCTGCCGGTATTGATACATCAATTAGAAATAATTTTTATTATTATTATTATTATTATTATTATTATTATTATTATTATTATTATTCGAAATTTCTCCAAGACAACTGATGAAAGCTGGGGAATAACAACAGAAAAAAGATGGTATAGGCACACACCAGAAAAGGTCACAGAAAACGAGAAAGCAACCATACTCTGGGATATGCCGATACACACAGATAGAGAAATTAAGGCCAACATACCAGATATAGTTGTCAGAGATCATGAAGAAAAGAAATGCTTTCTAATTGATGTATCAATACCGGCAGATGACAACGTGTCTCTAAAAGAAATGGAGAAACTTTCAAAATACAAAGACCTGGAAATAGAGGTAACCAGAATGTGGAATCTAAAAACAGAAACAATTCCTATCATAGTAGGTGCATTAGGCATGATAAAAAATATTCAGACAAATACATAACAAAAATACCAGGACTTACAAACACATATAACATACAGAAAATTGCACTACTAGGCACTGCACACATCCTACGCAGAACACTTTCCATACAATAACCATCAGAGCATCACAACAAATCACAGCACATACCAAAGGCACACAGAGCTGCGCTCGGTAGTGAAGTGAAAGCACGCTATAAAAATAAAACTACTGAATAATAATAATAATAATAATAATAATAATAATAGGAATGAGAACCCAGGTTCGAAATTTCCCCAAGACACCTGATGAAGGCTAGAGGGTATGAGTGGAAACTTTATGTTAACAACAAAGTAGATGAGGACTAATATCCGTCAAACGTAAATAACGTATGTAGTACTGGGTTATGCGGTGACTAAGACTGGAACCTACCCCCTGGAATGTTACAAGGAACTCACAATCTCTAACCTTTGGACAATGTAATAGATGGAATTTCCATTATGGCGATGTATTCGAGTGGAGGGATAGGAAAGAATGATGAGAATCAACAGGTTGAGCTATCCTAAAGAACTTTTGGAACAGGAAAGTTGGATAATATCTGAAAATCCCCGGTAGTGCTAGCATATAAATGACGTTTCCAGCTAAGGACAAACTCTAGAGGTATGGAAGTACCGTTAACCAGGCTTAAAAGCACGCAAAACAGCGAAACCATTTTTCCACGCACTCGTCCAGTGGTCATGCATTGCTGATTTGTGGAGTTTTGTCAAACAGCTCTTGTTACATGTAGTATGCACCAGGTTACCAACTGAATCCATGATGAAAACCGCCCCACCATCCTCTTTTGGCCAGGGAAAATTTATATCTCCTGCAGGACAGTAAATAATCTGTTTAGACTATTAAGAATATTGTTAAAATCTTAGTAAAATACGATACATAGAAAATTATGGATTGCCTAATCACATAACAAAGTATTGGAACTCAAGACCAAATTATATGAGAACTTGTATAGTTCTCGAACTAAATAACAGAGCTTCTATATATTCTCCCTGCAAGAGAGATAAGCAAAAGCTCCCCCAAATCATACCATACTGTCTAGCATACACATAAATAGACAGGATATCCGTGACTTGAACTCTTATTCTCATAAACTTACACTGAGTTCATCTGGAAGTAAACAAAAGTACCTCCATAAACAGCCATTTTTGTCAAAATCTCGAAACGGTAACTAAATACGCCGTGTATGCATTCATTTCTTTCTTATTTGCTAACAAGGGGAACCATATTCGAACTCTCACTAATATGCTACGATATTCCCTTGCCAATTGATATTCAAATTTATAAGTTTACAAAATTGTCTCTTTAATTAGTTTAGACATTTCTCTTGGCCCGTCATTTCATAGACAAAGTCATAAGTAGATAATAAAAGATAATCTCAGCAATTACGAGGGCAATTTCTATAAATGATCTAATGAGTTAATAATTAAGAGATTGAATGATATCTTTTAAGCACCATTATAATGGTTTGCACAGTTACTGTCAACTACTAAATATATTTCATAATTAACCGTTCCAAAGTTAATGGGATTATCAAGTTATCGATAACTGAAGTAATTTATGCTCCTTACATATGACAATCGCAGAATGTATCGATAGAGATGTAATGTTTAATTACTTATCAAACACGTGAATTTTAGAGACATTTTTGAATTGCTATTATAAATAGCAGAGTAATCAACAGAAATATGACGAACCATTATGGTGATACAGCAGGGTTTAAATTTAACCTGATATATAATCATGATAGAATATTACTACCTTAAGGATATGATGCCATAGATGTGACGTTAATTCAATAAGTTCTGCTTAATGGAAGTATCCCTTGCACGAATTGCGTGTTTGTTTTGTATGTTTATATATGGAATCTGTATTTGTTATTTATAAAGGAAGCACAATGCCTATTATCTAGTTAATATCTCGCAGAAATAGGTATATGCATTCGAATATTTAGAGGGAAATCATGAACAAGTAACATTTTCAAACAGAATAAGGCTTACACAAAAGAATCTCACTCGAGGCTTTTCTCACTGATATCTGATATTTCATTGGAAGGATATCTTATATCCTGAGCATGGACATAAATTATGCTTCACCTTCAAAAGTGTAGCAAAATACAATTATAAGCGATAATATTACCATGACAGCGAGCTGGAGGAACCGTTAGCACTCCGGGCAGAAAGAAACTAAGTGGCATTTCGTTTGTCTTAACGATCTGAGTTCAAAGTCGACTTCATGTTTTGTTTTATTATTTTGGTGGGGGCGATAAAATAAGTACCCGTTGAATACTGGAGTCAATGTGATCGACTTATCCCCTTCCTCGAAATTCCTGGCCTTGTACCAAAATTTGAGATCAGTGTTGATGTGTTATTTCAAACATGTTTCTTCCTGGATATTCATGTTATGTATGTAACCTCTTTTATCCTATTAGATCCTTGGTGCAACGTAAAAATATTATATTCAGAAAGTGTATCTAGAGCATGTCATCTGAAAGACCCACTTTTCCTCGATTGAGAAACGAAATGGAAGCATAATAAAGGAAATGTATCTTAATTTGATTTAAAGTGATGTTGCTGCTTTAAATTCCTGCGGTTAGTTAAAATTTCTTAGTTATTGACACAATACGGTGGGTATTATATGGGCTGACTAGCCAAGAATTTGTCAGATTATCACCACCCTTTTATGTCCAACGGCGATTCTCATGTATTTAGTATCTAACATGCTACCTGGAAAAATATGCAAACGTGGAAGTTATAGTACAGAGAATAGAAACTATGATATACATAATTAGAATTTCAGTTTTAACCTTGAAATTTATTACCGCTGAAGTACAAAGTGTAAATGACACATACACACGCTCACACGATCACACACATATACATACACACACACATATACATACATACACACACATATATATATATACATATATATATACTCACCTATATATATATATATATATATATATATATATATTGGGTTTAATAAAATTTCCGATTTTATTAAATACCTTTATTCATGAATAGATTATACAAAGAATTATTTTCAATTATCAGTATAGTTGCCATTATTTTGAATGACCTCTTGCCATTTATCAGGTAGCTTTTTGATTCCTCGCGAGTAAAATTCAGCTGGCTTTGACATGAAGAAGCTTTCCACATACGCTTTCATTTGATTTTCTTGAGAAAAGTTTTCCTCATCCGAGCATTTTGTAGAGAACGAAAAATATGGAAATTAGTAGGTGTAAGATCCAGTGAATATGGTGGAAGAAGTAGAACACACCAACCCAAATCCAATATTTTATCCTGCAAGGTCCTTGCTCAATGTGGTCTTGCGTTATCACGGAAAAGCACAATGTTTCTCCTATTGACGAGTGCAGAGTATTTTCTTAAAAGATTTTCATGTACATGTTGCAGCTGTTGAGAGTATATGTCGGCTTTAATGTTTGATTGCGGTTGAAAAATACAAAATGAATAATACTGCATTGATTCCACCATACACACAACATAACTCTCCTTCCATAGAACTCAGCCTTTGAGATAGGTTGTAGAGATTTATCCTTATCAGTCCACTGCCTTTTGCATTGAGAATTGTCATAAAAGACCCATTTTCCATCACTTGCAATGATATTATTGAGAAACGTATCATTTTTCTATCTTGTAAGAACACTTGTCCCTCTGGACATGTGATCTTCCCTATTCTTCTCACTAAGAGTACGGGGAACCCAAACACCCAGCTTGCTGACTTACCCTATTCTTTCAAAGTGGCGGCAGATGATTGATTGGGATTGTTGAGGTCAACTGCTAATTCTCAAGTACTTTTAAAAGGTCTGAATTCCACTAATTCTCTTAAAGTATCATGATCGAAGTCTGATGAGCGTCGTCTCTCAATGACTTATCTCTGGGACGAAACTTTGAAAACCAATTACGCACTTGCTGGTCAGTAAAGGCACCTTGGCCATAAACACTGCATATATTCTTTGCTGTTTCCGTGGCGTTTTCTTTCCAGTCTTAAACTCTCAAAACATCACATGTTGAATATGCACTTCCAGTTCTTCCACTTTAGGGGAGTGAAATTTAATATTAAACGATGATGTGCACACTTTCTCTGCTTAATTACGAATGACAGATAAAGCTTTTTAAAAACAGTAGCTTCCATTTCAATTTTGAACATCTGAAATTCGAAATGTGTCATTACAATTTACTTCCCAAACAAACGGAAATTATTTATGAATCAACCAAATATATATATATTTTTTAAAAATAAGGATAAAATCTTTATAAGAAATTATCAGTAGTTAGCGTGAAAAACCTCGTAAGAGAAAAAATCTGTAAATTTTTTCAACTTTGAAAATACTTATTTATATTATTCATAGATACCGCACGCTAGGAGGGACTTTTGCAGTCAAAACTACTAAAATAAACAAATTGTACCGAATGCAAAACTTCAAAGCGAGTCATTTAAAAACAGAATTTAGTTACATATCACATATTATATGTCTTGGGTTCGTTGCACTGAAGAGCATAGAATGAATATTCTGCATAGATTGCGAAATCACAGGTGATATATAACTAAATTCTGTTTTTAAATGACTCGTTTTGAAGTTTTGCATTCGGTACAGTTTGTTTATTTTAGTAGTTTTGACTGCAAAAGTCCCTCCTAGCGTGCGGTATCTATGAATAATAGTACCCTCTATATAATATAATATAATATAATATATATATATGTATATATATATATATATATAATATATATATATATATATATATATATATATATATATATATGTATATATGTATATGTAGCCTTTACTCTGTTACACTGCTACTGCTTTTGGTTTCAGCCAGAGGGTGGAGCCATGCTGGAGCACCGCTTTCCAGTGTTTTGGTGTTTCTTTTCTGTTCTATTTTTGGTGAAGAAGCGAGTTGGACGGACCTGATCTTCTTTGTACCTCCTGTCACAATGTGTGTTCGTCTGAGATTTCAGATAGAAATTTGTCTAGGTGTTGTTTGGAGATTTTCAGATCTACACCGCGCAAATATCTGAGGTTGTTTTGCAGGATTTTAAACAGTTGTGGTCCTATGCAACCCAAACTGCAGAGTGATGTGTCTCCTGCAATGCATATCGCTTGATTCCATGCAAAAAGATCCCACAAGTATGCAATGTTGTATTTGCTGTTGCTTTGTAGAAGGCTTTTAATATTTATAAGAAGAATTATTGTGATTGCCAGCACTGCGCCATTGATAGCCATCCTGGCTCTGTTATTTCTGGGTCTATTGTGTGTGGGTGTTTGTTGCTTAGTTGTGCGATATTTTCAAAATTTTGTTGTTCTGTGCTCACATCTACATACAGATTTTTGGGCTTTAATGCAGGCCTGTAGTGTGATAAGAGTTCCTCCGGGCATGATTTTGTCCTATCTTGTTGGAGGTGTGTTTTTCCATGTGTACCGTTCTGCATGAGCTTTGTATGTGCAAAGCAACAGTTCGTCCCCATCTCTGCGTGCCAGAAGATGCCTTTTACATGAAAGTTACAAATGGCATGTATGAATGTTTGTACATATGTAAGAAGAATACAAGCAGGATTCAAAATCCTGGCTCGCCACATATCTATCTATCTATCTATCTATCTATCTATCTATCTATCTATCTATCTATCTATCTATCTATCTATCTATCTATCTATCTATCTTCTATCTATCTATCTATCTATCTATCTATCTATCTATCTATCTATCTATCTATCTATCTATCTTTCTTTCTTTCTCTATTTATCTGTCTATCTGCCTGTGCGTGCGTGCACGCGTGAATGTGTGTGTGTGTGTGTGTGTGTGGTGTGTGTGTGTGTGTGTGTGTGTGTGTGTTGTGTGTGTGTGTGTTCAGGACAGCACTAACACTGTGATAGTGCATATAATCTTGCGATCATATAATTTAATCTACATAAAAATGTAGTATTTCAATGTAAATTTATGAAGTGGTTCTTCTACTGAAAGAAAATAAGAATGAATTCGAATTTATAAAATAAATGACAAGAATTTAATGCAAAAATATTTGACATGAAACAGATGTAACGGATTGATAGTCATTTATTTATTGAATTTAATACCGTTAGGTTCAGGTCAATTTTAAGCTAGCAGGCTGTAAAGCTCCTTCTTTCCGGATATACCATGGTTTTGCCTATATGACAAGACATGTTCAGAAACAAGAGGAAGGTGGTTGGTCTAATCAACGTGCGATCGTTGTTGCCCTTTGCTCTCGTAATTTGGAAAGAAGTCGTGCTCTTCCCATCGTCATTATGTCTTTCGTTGTGATATTTTCGTTTCCATACACAGGTGGACTATACATCGATATTGAAGTAAAATGCTATTTTATATTCTCGGCACATGTGAAAGTATTATCCACCGAAGTAATAGTGACACAAGACGTGCTGAATATAATATATTGCTTTTACATTAGTGTTTATATCATTCTGAATTGGCATCATACACATGAGTGTTACCCAAAATTATTTTTTACGTAGTTTCTATATTTTACAATGTTTTTTTTATACCATGTGCTGGTTAGTTGTATTTTATTTTATGCATTATTGTGAGAAGTCGGAAAGTAGATTTGGGTTACTGTTTATCTATATTTGTTTAGAATCAGAGGAATTAGCTAATGTAGCGTTAAAGGAGCAGTGTCTGGTGAACTGGGAACACATTTCGGAATTTCTGTTGTCCTAGTTTAAATATAGGTTTATAAGACAAACACGCGATGCCTCGCATATTATAAGTGGTCCTTTAGAATGACTTCACCCCAAATATGTTATCATTACTGATTCACTTAGAAGCGGCCATATAAATATCTGTTTACCACAACACGATGTTCTTACCATCAATATTAAATTGAATATTTTATAGGCATTTTTCCATTAAACTTCAACGGGCTGAAAAGCAAAATCGACTTTATCTGGCTTTGAAGTCAAAATAGTGAAGCTTGAGACACAGAGAATTCATGTGGTCTAGCATGGCCGCAGTAAAATGACTGAAACAAATAAAAGAATATATGTTACTTAATTGCTAACGCGCAAATCTCTCTGCCCTTGAATTACCTTCTTGCTTCTGCTATATGTATATATATATATATATATATATATATATATATATATATATATATATATATATATATATATGTGTGTGTGTGTGTGTGTGTGTGTGTGTGTGTAGGGAGAGTTCACGAAAAAACAAAAGACGAAGACAGATGGTGTACAAGACAAACAGATGTATTAGTATAACGCTCAGGAATAGAAAAAGTCTTTTACGTTTCGAGCCTACGCTCTACTACAGAAAGGGACACAGAAAAACAAGGAGAAAAAATGTATGTAGTGGCTAACGATCTATCATGGCGACATATATATATGTTTACAAGTGTGTATGTGTGAGTGTGTGCGTGTGTGTATGTGGTGTAGGAAGGTATGAAGAAAGCGAAAATATTAAAAGCAACAACTTCATAATTAAAGGATAAAAATGTTTTATTTAAATATAATCAATTAGTCAGGATATATTAACAAAGTAGAACTAAGAATGAAATGACCAAATAACAAACATTAAAATTAATTCTAAACAAGAATGAATTCATTTTGGTTATTGTTTTCGTTCATAGTAAATCGGTCAAACAACGTTGATAAGAAAAGTGAAACATTTAGTTTTAGTTTTTAAACATAATACTTGAGAAATACAAGCTAAGAAATGTATTGAGAAAATACAAACTAACACGTCTAAGAAATAGTTAAAATGATTGTTTCCCAACCAGTATTTTATTTTATCAAAACTATTAAGATTATCATTATGTAGATAGCACATAAGTGTTTCAGTCATCCAAGCTTTCATTCCGTCTCTCGTCTTGTTTTTCTGCCGCTAACTTGAATACACTCAATCTACAACTATAGACTTTGTACTTCGCCACATATTGTGTTTCTTTCCTAATTTCTTTAAAAGGAAACATACAGCAATTATGCACACATAGACATACAGGTATACAGACAAACAAATAGATATGCACAAGCACACACACACACACACACACACACACACACACCACACACACACACACACACAAACAAAGCTAAATGCGTATAATCTTCAGTTTAGGTAATTGTATATTAAATTGTCATTATATACATAATTATGAAATTATAATACAATAAACTCCGTATCACAAGTTGTTAATTAATAGTGTATCTACAAGGATAAAAATTACACTATTATTATCACTAAATACATGTGAAGAATAATTTCATATTTATATACACTATAACAATATACACTTTAATTCAAACGTTAGGTTTGGCTTCATATTTGTTCGTAGTTTCTTCTTCAAAAGTCATTGTACATTTGACTATTTGATTATCTTTTTACAGTTACCCAATTACTGTCAAAGTGAAGTAGTTTTCACTCTTATTTAATACTGGCAAATATATCAAAATTTAGTTTTAAACGTATGTTTCTCTTTAAAGAAATGAAGTGATCCTCGCGTGTGTATGCCTGTATGTGCTTGTAGTGTGTTTGCAAATATTACCACCGACACAGCAATTACAGACAAAGTTAGAATAAGAAAGAAAAATCAATAACTTAGGTTACATATATATATATACATGTGTGTGTATGTGTATAAATATTCTCATATGCATAGAAATACCCATGCTCTTTTATATATGTATAATTTTTTTTTACCTCAGTTATTTCTTCATTTCACACCTCTGAGCTGCAAAAATATATTTTACAACGTTATAAACTGTTCCCTTTTTAACAACAGCTATCGGCTAGCAATATTTGTGTTTTGTATATTTATGTGTTGGTAAAATCTTTCTAAGTAGTAATAAATAAAAGAAAAAAAACTTATTTTTTGTCTAACGATATTTTAAATTTATTAATGAATATTGCTGCTGAATATTTGGCATTGTAGTTTACAGACAATTTACTTAAGCAAAGGATAGTGAGATGAATTAACAGGTTCACGACTGCGCTAAAAACATACTTTCTGTCGTTAATATTCCACTCCAAAACCAGTGTGTTGTCGATAGGTCAGAAAAAAAAAAGAAAAGCAAAAAAAAAAAAAAATGAATAAAACTTTACGATGCTTTTTCCGTTTCAAAACTGATTTTAGTATTTCCTAAGAAATATTAATTTAGTTATATCGCTGAAAAATTATAACTGAGTTTTTGTAGGCTTATATAAGTATGTAAACACCTTTATAAATTCCTACACATAATTATATATGTATACATTTATTTTTAGGTCACTAGATTTGTATAAACATATACACATCGCATACATACACTACGCACGTGCACACAGACACACATATCTATGTGTCTGCACAAACCGTTTTAAATATATTTTTTTGTATAAATACATATGTACAAGTAACATTATACACACACACAAGCACACGCAGAGAAATACATATGTACACCAACGCATGCACGCTTACAATTTTTATGCATCTCAGAACAAGACTTTTATTTGGAATATAGAATAATTAAAGAGCTCTACAGAAGGGGAAGTGAATACAAATATAAACAGAAAAAATGCCATATGTTTTCTTTTCTCAACTTTTGACTTCAAGTATCGTATAATAACGGTGCCGTAAATTTGAACGTAATTTCAGCACATGAATCTCAAAAATGGTAGTCATAGATAGTAGTATTAGTAGTAGTAGTAGTAGTAGTTGTTGTTGTAGCAGCAGCATCAGTAACTTTGATAATGATTAATAATCATGGTATTGATAATAACATTTTCATACATTGACAAAATACTCAATCCCATACCAGTGTTTGACTGATATATTTATGACCGACTATGGCGATATAAAAACAGACATTGAACCGATTCCTTGACGGGATTTGAACATAGTAATAAAATGATAACTGAAAACTTCCATGATATTGTGTTCGGTGTGTTAGGCAAAATGCTAGATATCTTGAAGGAAGCTATTGTGACTAAAACCTATTTAAACGAAGAGAGGAAATGTGATGCCAGTATTGACTAAGCAATACTGGATGACTATGGCATTTATTAATTAAATTTAAAAAAAATCGAATAATCTCACAGGCTTTAAACTGCATTAAAACATTAATACTGTTCGACTAATATGTATTTCGTAGTGCAAATACATTTGCATCTTACGAGTTGATATAGATAGAAATAAATCCAGAAACTAGCAGGTGATGGTTCTGTAAAGCAAGTTAAAACATTCTAGGAAGAAGGTGAACTTTGAATAGTTTCAACGCATAGTTCTTTAATATATGTGTTGAAACTAAAGAAAATATTAATTTTAAAATAGATGCTAAGAAATCAAATTTTGATCTATTTCCTCTATGAGAAATACCTTTAAAGCTAATTTTTCTTAAAGATAAATTGTAATTATGACATTTGGTGTTTGTACTCGGCTTCGAACATTGATATAAAATCGTGTGTTGAAACAGATGTTGTGTGTTGGAAAGGTCATTATGCCAATAATAATCACAAGTACTAGTTCTATTTCGCTTCTTTCATTATTATTTAATCATTCGTGACTACATTAATGGCCAGCCGTATCTACTCCTGGTGTGAGTAGATTTCGAGCAGAGAAGGTATTGCTGAGTCACTAATGGCAACGAAATGGTGCTGGGGAACCAAGCTGATTATCTGATTGACCAGACGATTAAGCAATTAGCTAATTGGTTACATGGCTTATTAGTAGACTAATAATAAAAGAAGTGAAATAGAACGAGAGTATGTGTTTATTATTGGTATAATGACCTTCTTAACATACAACACTAATACAATTATGAAGCTGAATGAATTATGGTATTAAATGTTGATGATAATAATTTGATAGTAACTATGTTAAAGACTAGAGTGAAAAAGTAGCAGAATTTCAAACAATTCAAATTGACTACTAAAATTAACTTATCTATCAAACAAATTCTTTCTCCTCATTATCATTATAATTATCTATAGCAGCAGTCTCAATACATACGCACTTTTTTCACAAAGATTCTGAAATGTGAACGGCAGATCATCAATATCTTTTCTTTTATAGCATTATAATATACATAGATTATCTTAATATCTTTCCATTCAAGATTCCAATCTCAGATTCGCTCTCATTTAAAGAGGTATCCCAATATGAAATTCCTGTTTATTTACATTACGTAACCAAAGATATCATCATCATTACCATCCTGTCTTTTTCCCATCTGGGATCGACAAAATAAGCACAAATGTAGTACTGCGGTCGATATGATAGACTGTTCCTTTTCTGCAAACTTTCTGACCTTCTGACTACATAAAAAATATCATTATTGTTACTAAGATAGGTGGATTTGCACAATCACTTGGACATCAACAAAGAACCTTGTTGTAATTGTTCTAGCTCTTTACTTTTCGCGTTCATATCCCGTCCATGGCAACTTTGTGTTCCCATCCCCTGAGTCGATGAAATATATATAATACCAGTCATATATTGCATAAATTCAAATATCATTTAACAACAAAAAATGGCATCATGCCTACGTTAGAAATTATTATTATTATCATTATTATTATTATTATTATTATTATTATTATTATTATTATTATTATTATTATTATCATCATTTCAAATCCATTATTCAACTTGAAAGAAAATCAATATGTAACTTTACATGTTTGCAGAAGAATTCAAAGTAGAATGTTGTTGGTTTAATTTTGTATAAATGCGTTCGCACAATATCCGATATCTTTTCGCGGATAGATATTTGATAAGATTTTGAAGAATTAGAAAGTTTGTTGATAAAGAAATTGATTTTATAGAATCAGAAAACTGTAGTTAATTTCGGAAAAAAAAAAAAATTATATAACTTCATTTACTTTGACGCTTTTATTTTCAAAGTGGTTGATGAATTGTACGTAGGCATGCAAAATTATTTTATTTGCATGTCTTTATAAATGACTTGAATATAACCATATTGAGTTCGAAATATATTATATATACGTTTAATTTGTTTATGCTTCTTTTCTTCAATTATATACTGAACTCACCAAAATGGATACATTATACAACAGATAAATGGATATATGAAACTTCGTCCTAATGAATATGCAATTTATGTGGTGAAGAGAATAGTAAATAAGAAATGCTAAAACATTTAAAAAGAATAATGTTTTATAATCTAAGGAAATTCTAAACAATATCTCGTTCTACAAAAATACAAAATTGTAATATTTCATCATTAGATTTTCACTTTTTACTGAATTAATCCTGCTCGATATCTAATTCACATATAGTTTTCCATAATACATACGTACATACATACATTATATATATATATATATATATATATATATATATATATATATATATATATATATATATATATATATATATATATATATATATATGCATATTTATATTGCAGTTTACAGGGGAAACTGACGTGTTGAAACGTGATCATACAATTCGAGATCTTGAAGACACATACGGGGCGAACACATACGAACGCAAACATACACATAGATATTAAATTATATGCACATATATATGGAAATACATGCTTACCTATATATATATATATATATATATATATATAGATATATATATATATATATATATATATATATATATATATATATATATATATGCATATAATATAAACATTAATGGGATTATATATATGAATTAGAATATCAATTCCATACGTCTAATTCCATTCTCTTACACCTGTATACTCCAGTCGATGTAATAACTACTGAAAGGACGATGAATGATATCAGCAAAACACAATTACATTATGATTGTGTTGACTAAATGTTGATGCATGTATATTAGTTGGAAGATAAAAGAAATGTTTTTTTCAAATATACTAGGAATATATGAACGAAAAGCATTCATTCTGTTTTCTAAGTTGTTTTTTTTTTGTTTTTGCGTGTTGACAATATTTCAAACTGTTTCTCTTACTCAGTGCTAGAAATAACTACAGGGAAACAAGTATTACAAAGACCAATATTATTCCATATAATTCACTTATTTATCAAAGAACATTTTCTCCTGATTGGCTTTTAGATTTATTTTCAATTTTTTTTCGTTTGTTTTTCATTCTCATGTATTGGGATAAAACAAATATTAAAATAATTGGAAATATAAATTTTTCTGAATCTGTAGGGGTTTTTTTATCGTTCGATTTCAAATATATTTCAAGATAATTCGTTTTCAGCTTACTTGGTTATGAGAATAATAATGTTCTTCAGTTACAAGTCAAACATTCTCCCAGAGTTCCTTCTCATAGCATTTCCTTTGCTAATTTCATTTCTGAAAACAAATGAAATCACTTGCTTTTTTCTTGAATCATAATATTTTTAAAATTTCAATGATTCAATAACAGCATCTCTATTCATTGATACAAGAACATTGCTCTCAACTAGAGAAATCATGAAGTTTACATTGTGAGTTTATGCCAGCGGGGACCAGTGCTTTTGCCTACAATCATATCACCTAAGTGTATCTTCTCTTCGCCAGTGGAATGAGGGTTAAGTAATACTTTGCCAAGTATTTCATCATTTCCGATCTTGTTGTCATGGTAAATAACTAGCTCAATTGTGATCTCTTTAATGTATTCTCGACTCAAATTGAACACCAATGCCTCGTTCCAGTCAGGATTATGCGTATTTCGTTTTGTAGTTGTCTTCTTCCTCTTAATTTTCTTTCCTGCATATATAAGGGTTACCTTTACGTAGGGATCTAAAAAAAGAAAAAAAAACAGAAAAAAGATACAATTAGACAATTATTGTAATTAGAGTTTTGGCAATAACGAAACCTATCCATAGAAAAATAACGACTAAATACATTTATAAAGACAATCTTTGACAAAATCGTATAAATTTTGATTTGTAACACAGGTACATAACCGTCTATACTTGTTTCAAGTTAGGTATAAACTGTTAGATCATCCTCAATGATGATTCAGGTAATTTTCATTTTATAGAAGGCAGCGAACGGACAGAAACGTTAGCACGCCGGGCGAAATGCTTAACGGTATTTCGTCTGCCGTTACGTTCTGAGTTCAAATTCAGCCGAGGTCAACTTTGCCTTTCATCCTTTCGGGGTTGATTAAATAAGTACCAGTTATGTACTGGGGTCGATGTAATCGACTTAATCCGTTTGCCTGTCCTTGTTTGTCCCCTCTGTGTTTAGTCCCTTGTAGGTAGTAAAGAAATAGGTACTTCAACTGTCTTTGTGTTCTGTGTTCAAATTCCGCCGAGGTCAACATTGCCTTTCATCCTTTCGGGGTCGATAAAAAGTACCAGTGGTGTACTGGGGACGATGTAATCGATTGGCTCCCTCCGTACAAACTTTCAAGCCTCGTGCCTTGAGTAGAAAAGAATTTTCATTTTATAGAACCTGGAAGGATGAAACGCTAAAGTCGATAGTCATTGTCTCAAGGCCAATCCCAATCGACTTTACACAGACACTAAAACACTACTAATACATATTAATATTATAATTATTATCTATCTTTTAACTGAGGTTTGTGGGAATTTGGTTGGAATTTTGTAGGAAGTCTAGTGTTTTTATTGTGTTTTACTCTTTATTTCCATTTACGTTCACGTTGTTTTTGTTTTCACTGTTTTGTGCTGTTATTTCATTTTTCGTTAGGAATTATTTCTTTTATGTATTCTATTTCGATATCAGATATGCTTTTGCCTTTGAGAATACATCTCCTTGTTTAATCATTTTGCCAGGATTCAATGTGACATTTAGCTCAAAGTTATTTTCTCACAAAATTTTCGCTTTATACTGTTGTCAATCAGTTGTGCTTTGTAAAACTCTTCGTGTAAAATTTGCACAGAAAATGCAAACCAGTTTTTCTCGTGATCATAAGTGTCTTCTCTTTCTTTCAGATATGAATCACGTGATGTTAAGTCCTGTCTCTTGTTAAGAGTGTCATTGTAAACTAATTCATTCGTTTCTAAAGATGTCGAGTTTGATCATAATTCTATGTATCATATTCTCAGCAAGTTACTTTTATATTTCAATTGTTTGAAATTGCGACTGTAGCACCGAATCAATCTCATATTAATACCCATGCTTTGTTTGTTTATAGTCCCTATTCGATTATTGACCAATGAAAACATATGTAGTAGAATAATTACATATGGTTAATGTCAGCAAATATTGTAGGTAATTCACGGCATTAAGTATACAGTTGTCGCTCTGATTTTCTTCCGTTTTTAGACTTGTATTCTTGATACTTAAAAAAATGTATCATTTAAGAATAACCAACTAATGTCGCTGCAGGTTCTTCATAGCATCACTGTTGTTCTTCTTACGCGGGCTTAGACGAGACTATTCAACAGTAAAAGTAGAACTTATATGTGTTCTTTTAGCCTACTGTACTGTATTTATATATACAAATAAGATATCTTAAAATGTGTGTCATGCGTAATGGAATAACCAATCGATGTCATATTTTTTGTTGCAGTCAGAAAGAAGCATATTAAATTATCCCTGGTATTGAACTGCTTGGCATTCTCCAATATCGCTTCTTCTTCTTCTTCTTCTTCTTCTTCTTCTTCTTCTTCTTCTTCTTCTTCTTCTTCTTCTTCTGTTACTTCTCCTTTTCTCCCTCCTTCTATTCCTTAGCCGGATGACTTGCAGGAGTCTTTAGAACATCGAACAAAATACGATGTAGTATTTACCTATATCCATTTACCTTCTAAATTTAAACGTCACCTGTTTCGTGTTTGTCTTCATTCGTTGTTCGATGTACTCGAAATCGATATTCAAATCTATCAGAGAATGATTAGAATAGGTAGAATAGGGAAGATACTCACTAATATCCTCATACTATGTTTAAAAGGCTTCGAGGTTTGGAAGTCGTTAGACCTCCAGGTCGTTGGATAGAATATACTTGTGGATTCAGTAAATTATATTTCCACTGTAAATTTGTTATGTCTCCCATCTAATAAATATTTGATCTGTGTTTTACAGTATAAATATATTAATATACATGCTGTTTGTGGAATTAGAGGAGACTTTTAGAAATACAGATGTGGATGAGACGGAAACAAGTAGAATTATTCTATAGCATAAGAGATGGCATACTAGAAAGAGTTGTTTGCTTAACTCATATTGGCTCAGCACAAAGTGTATAAGAATATTTCTTGTAAAGAGAGTATTATTGTATAATTAATATTTGTTTGTTTTAGGGATCTACATGGCTGCAAAAAAAGAACAAACAAACAAACAAGACACTGCTATACTTTGACAAAATAACTGTTTTGATTAACATTTACATTTTGATTTATGTAATCTAAGCAATATGATTAAAGTGTAGAATAAAATAATGAAGTAAATAAATACCTACCGAGAGTGATTTTACCCTTTTCTGTGTGTTCCAGGTTTCTTGATTTTACAACAACCACAGTTAATCTTTCGGCGCTAGAAAGGTAACTCAAGGAGAACATTAGATCTCCGATATCTCTATCCTGAAAAAATAGTAAAGAATAAAAAAAACCGTTATTTATGCTAACTAAGGATGTTAAAGTTTTTGTCTACTGAAAAAAGAATAAAAAGTAGCAAGAAAGAAAAACAAAAAGTGAGCAAAACAAAATAAACGAAGATCTTAAAGTATTTTATGCTTTCAGCATGATCAGGAAACTACTGTAAATAAATATTTTTTTGTGACACTTCGTAGCGAACTACTGCACACAGTATTAAATACATGATAATTCGTTAGTGTGTAGTGCTGTGTCCATATACACACATGACTAGACTGCTGCTAAATCTCTACGTTATTTCTCGACATGCTAACCATAAACGTCAAATTCCCCTAAAACCACACCATTCTATCTTTATAAATACGACATATTGTATTATAAAATATAATACAATATAAGATATAAATAAAATGGGACAATAAGAACAATTTCTCATGACTGTTGCCTGCAGTGGACGCCACAACAGTAGAATCTTTTAGCTGCTTCAATAGATCATTATTCATTTAGTTAGGTGGCAAGCGACTTACAATTAAAATGCAATGTTCTATAACTCAGTTTTGTGTTTCAGTAACTATGTTCGTCATAAAATCAATTTATTTTAGTTACATCGCTATTTTTAAATCTTTTATTAGTTGTTTCTATCGCAAGAAAGGCATGAACATCTCAGTTTTCACTTTCCAAATTTCCCAAAATACCGTTCTTTTGTGTGAAGTAAAACAATAAAAAAGATATATTTCCGACGTTAAGTGCTTCTTCCCCAAAATGGTTTCTTAATAGCACGATGTGTTACTTTCTTCAGTTGTTTCCTAAAGCAGTCGAATGTAATTAGCAACATCAAACACAGTGTTAATTTGAAAAAAATTAAACAAATAAATTTATCAGAAAATAAATACGAAATTGTGATGGAAAATATCTAAATGTTGAAAACTGGTAATTAAAATAGCGGTTTAGCAAATACGTTTCAAAATATTTTCGTGGTTTTTGAAAAATTTGTTGAACTTAGACGAAATCAGAACATTCAAATTGTAAATGTTCAGATGTATGTTCTATTGTACGATTGCATATAATGATTTCTTGTTTATTTTTACTGGTTTAATAACTATTTATTTTGTTATATACTTCCAATGTCATACGATGAGATGTAATTACAATAATAATACATTACGTGTCATTAACATAAATTAAAAAAAGAACTTATGTCTCTATGGATCGTAAAGTGTAACCAGCTAATGTTTAATTAGTGATTTTTGTAACGTCTTCAAAACATATGTACTATTAGTATAATTAGCACAGGAATAGTGCAGATTGTAGATTTAATAAGGCACCTGTAAAAATGTCTTCGTCCGTCTTTACCTTCTGGTTTCAAAATTCTACCGAAATCGACTTTGCTTTTCATTCTTTAAGGGTCGATAAGATAAGTATTAGTCGAACGCTGGCATCAATGTAATCAACTAGCCCCTACCACAAATTGCTTGCAGGCTTTGTGTCTATAGTAGAAAGAATTATTTAGTAACTTTGCCTCAGGACCTGAGTTAAAATTCCAACCGGATACATAAAGCTTTTAGTCCTTCAATGTTTAATACATACGTATTATTAAAGTCCTGGAATAGAGTTGATTGACTGCAGTATCCTCTAAGAATTTTCTTTTGTTGTATCTGTACCAGTTTTAGGAGTTATTAAATTTTCTCAAGAGTATGGCACACAGGAAAATGTACAGTAATGAACTGAATGAATATCACCACATATATGTATTACAGCTGGATAGAATTTTCCTTTCACCCTTCTGGAATCTGTAGAAAAGCATATTGTCACGTCATAAGATAAACTGAATCGCTGGTCGCTTTATTTTGGAATGTAAGTCAAAGTTAGAATATTTATTATTACTACTACTATTATTTATTGTCTTTACACAGCTTCTAACGCTGGAGATGTACTACGGTGCCAGATGTTCACTACCAGTGAACTAAGGTAACACTCCTTATTTTTCGAGCACCAATCAGAGTATTCGAGCAGTTCCAAGCAGTGTTGTTTTCTGTAAGTGCTCCATCCTTATTGCAGTCCCTATTTGTTCCATGTGGTTCTCAAGATTTTTACTCACTGTTCCCAGGGCTCCGACAATTATTGATTATACTACCGCCTCTTTCATCGATCACAACTGCTTAACCTCCCATGCTAACCTGTCATATCAATCGACTTTTCTTCCTTGTCGCATACCTTGTTGTCATGCTATATCTATGATCCAGCATCGTTTGCTTTCTTTCTTGATTAACACTATATTATTATTATTATTATTATTATTATTATTATTATTATTATCATTATTATCATCATCATCATCATCATCATCATCATCATCATCATCATCATCATTATTATTATTAATATTATTATTACTACTACTATTATTATTATTATTATTATTATTATTAGTCGTATTATTATCATTATTATTATTAAGGCGGCAAGCTGGCTGAATCATGAGCACACCAGTCAAAATGCTCAACGGCATTTGGTCCTTCTTTACGTTCTGAGTTCAAATTCCGTTGAGGTCGACTCTGCCTGTCATTCCTTCCGGATTGATAAAATAGATACCAGTTATGCACTGAGGTCGTTGTAATCGACTAGTCCCCTCCCCCATATTTCAGGCGTTGTGCTTATAGTAGAAAGGATTTTTATTAATACGATCGTCAGGTCAAAGATATCACGTTATGAAATCCACAAGCAAGTAAGTAGTTTTTAGTCGTAAGTCTCATAGTGATGGTTACTCGGTTTCCATGTCTTATAAGTGGCCAGATCACAACATGACTCCTGAACGAGAGCCCAGTCCGTCACAGGTTTGCACATTTACAGTTGACTGGACTGGAGCAACGAAATGCATTTTTTAAAAATCAAAATGAGATGTTTTGCTCAAGATCACAACTTAAGCATGGTCCAAGAATCGAAACAATGATTCTGCGTACAACATTCTAACAATTCTTCATAGAAATTCCACACCTTTCTTAAAATGTACTTACGTTTCGTTAGTCGTTAACAGTATACATAACGAAGAAACCTGCTAAATAAAAAGTAAAGCTCAAGAGATCAATGTATCTAATGGCGAATCATCTACGATACTTCTCTGGTTGTTAATCACTTTGAAGTAAAGGTGTTCGCCCAACAGGACGTGAAAGTACAGACATAAGAGTAACACTGTCCCTAATAAAAAGCGATTTTAATAGTTTAACATCTGAGTGCCGCTTATGTACCTGTAATCAAACAGACATATATTATCAAATATCTTTGCAGGCATGACCATCCAGAATGTTTTCCTTCAAATATAATATGCCTTGGCTTACATTATTCAAATCACCCACTGTTGCTGAAGACTGTTTGGTATCCGTTGTGATATCTAGATGTAGAGACCACGTAGAGACAGTCTTGTTTGGAAGAAACGATAAAATGATGCGGTTGGCGCCTGAAGGCATTTCGTTTCAGTCATTAATCAATCCTTAATAAGAGAAACTTTCATCTCCTTAAAAGAAACCATATACAAATAGGCATATTTGATAAGGATAGGGAATGGCCAAATAAATTATAGAATAAAAACAAAGCGGCCACTGATAATAATATTTGATAGTTGGCGTTTCATCTTCTATTGATAATAAAACTTTTGCTTTGTAATTTTGAAGTTTTTCTCTGACTATCTTTCTCAAACAACTGAGGAACAAGTATGGCTTCTAAGTTTACATCAAATATACAAGTGTATTAAATATACGAATATCAATATCTATATCTATCTATTCATTTATATATATATATATATATATATATATATATATATCACGTGACCACGTGATGTTGCTACACATCGCTGGTCACAATGCGTTCGCATTGTTTTAGCCTTCGAATGACGCCACCCCGCTGATTAAGCGAGCAGGTCAACAGAAGAAAGAGTGAGAGAAAGAGTGGTGAAAGAGTACAGCAGGGATCACCACTCCCTGCCGGAGATGCGTGGAGCTTTAGGTGTTTTCACTCAATAAACACACACAACGCCCGGTCTGGGAATCGAAACCGCGATCCTACGACCGCAAGTCCGCTGCCCTAACCACTGGGCCATTGCGCCTCCACACACACACATATATATATATATCACCGTGACTGACGAGGCTATCAGATGTTACTACACATCGCTGGTCACAATGGGCTTTGCATTGTTTTAGCCTTCAAATGATGCCACCCCGTTGGCTAAGCGAGGAGGCCAACAGAAGAAAGAGTGAGAGAAAGTTGTGGCGAAAGAGTACAGCAGGGATTTCCACCACCCCGTGCCGGAGCCTCGTGGAGCTTTAGGTGTTTTCGCTCAATAAACACTCACAACGCCCTGTCTGGGAATTGAAACCACGATCCTACGACCGCAAGTCCGCTGCCCTAACCACTAGGCCATTGCGCCTCCACACACACACACACACATACACAACACACACACACAGACACACACACACACACACATACACACACATATATATATATATTTCTCTCTAGTATCAGCTCAGAGCTACAGCCATGCTTATGCACCGCCGTTATATAGAATAAATCAAGTAGGTTCAACATTTTAGAATAATAATACAACATATACTCAGCCATAAAACTGGTGTATGCAAATTATCAAAATATATTTAATGTATCACTCATTAAAATATTGAAAAATAAAAAAAATTTACAGATGCATAAATATATTAAATCATAATCGACGTATATGGGTAGAAAAACTATATTGATGTATGAAAATATATTAGCATTTTAAAAGATATATATTGAAGACATCGTCCTACTTATAGATTAAGAGCGTTGTTAAAAGGTATTAAAAATATATTAAAAAACAAAAGTGTAAATCCTTGCGAAAAGGTGAATAAAGAAATGTTTAATCATCCACATGAAAGTTAAAGTTTCCAATGATTAGATGGACGTAATACAATTTCAAGAATTAAGTGGCCATACACCGACAGCCGTTTCAAGGTTACAGTATGTGTATATGTACATGCGTATATATTTATAGTAACTTATCTACAAGGGTAAGTCAAAAATTAGTAGCACTTTCGCCAAAACTTCCTTTACGTTGGCTGCTTCGCCGACAGCGTGCATCAGGGTAAAACAGAGATTAGTGCTCCGATTTCACTGGTTTGAAAGTGTGTCAGGAGCTAAATTTCACCACAGGCTTACAGTATAATTGCGGACTGTGCTTTACCACATATAAATGTTAATGAGTGGATCGAGAAGTTTAAAAATGATCGGACAAGAATGAAGTACGAAAAGGGAGTGGCACACCGCTTAACCTGCACCACTGACGTGAATATTCATCACATTCATGTTCAGGAAGCCCGAAGGGTATCTCACTGATTCACAAGGAAACAGAAATATCAAAATTACATACTGTTTCTTTGTGGATGACTTAAAACTTTATGCAAAGATTATACATGAAAGGAAAAAGAGCCTTGACCTAATTACAAATTTCTCAAAGGATGTAGGGTTTGAGTTTGGTCAGGATAAATGTTATACGATTGTGAAAAGAAGGAAAACTATAAACCATGGTGAAAAAAAATTGACTGCGGAGGGACATTTTGAACACCCTGCATATAAGCATGTCTAGATATGTAACTATATGCATGCGTATACATACATAAAACATACAAATCTGCAAATACATACATCCAAAAATTCCCTGTTGTTGATGTTGAAATTCTACTGAAGGAACCTTGGATCTAGGTTAGAAATTGGTTTCTTCTCTTTTGGCAAGAAATCTTGAAATATACTGAATAATAACACACACGAAAAACACGCACACACACGCACGAAGATATATATATCGCTTAAGAATTGCGTGACTAATAACCTGCTGTAGAAG
>NC_042997.1:158948894-158953894 GCF_006345805.1 Octopus sinensis | reverse complement strand
AGATGCCTACCTTACAATCGCGCCTTCAATATTTCTTCAATTCAGGACGGCTACAAAAGCACGCCTTCAGAGTATTCGAGTAACCTAATTACCACACAGAAACTCCTGCACCTATATTTATATAACATACATATATAGGAGGAATAAACACCAAGGTGGATTCCCAATATGCTAGAAGGAGACGCTTAATCGTCTAACCACGAAAAGTGTGTTCTCAACCACTCTTCATGGTTAGACGATTTAGCGTCTCCTTCTAGCGTATTAAGTATCCACCTTCATAGTTATTCCTTTTATATAAGTATGTAATATAATTTTCTTAATCTTCGGATTTTTAAAGTTGGCTAGGCCACTGGTTTAAATTGATATCAATTAATTAATATTAATTTGTACCCTCATTATTTAATTCACTCTCTGTCTCTCTCTATATATATATATACACGCACGCCCAAATATATATGTTTATATATTTACCTATATATATGTATATATTTATTTTTGTATATTTATATGTATATATTCATATATATATTTATATATATACATATTTATATATGCACACATATATACATCTATATATATATTTATTATATACACATATATACACACACACTATATATATATATTATTATATATATATATACATATATATTATATATAAGTTTATATATATTTATAAGGGAATTATATAGTTTATATATATATATTTATATACATATATACATATTTAAATATATATACATATATATATTATTATATCATATAAATATATATACATATTATTATATATATCTATATAAAAATATATACATATTATATATATATACATATATGATATATATATATATTATATATATAATATATATATATATTTAAATATATATATATACATATATATATATATAAATAAAATAAATATAAGAGAGTGGTCACTATATGCTCACTCTAGCACCAGTTAATCCAAAGGTTTCAACCACGAAAATACTGTTCCCATGAAAGTCAGTACGATGTTATCTCACCGGACAGGGCAAATAAAAAATAACAAAAATACAGATTATTTTGGGACAATTGTTTCGCTTAAATGAATTAAATGAATTTTACTTACAAAAAAAATCCATTTGTAGCTCGTCAGCCCAAAACTATCTGGATGAAATCCACTCAATCACACGCCAGATTTTACCATAACGATAAATACGCGTGTGGTTCAATTGATTACATCCGACGTTATAATTCAAATGCCCCAACTAACAGCGCGCCAAACTTTCACGGAAAACAAATACAGCATTTAGAAATAATTATAATTAATCATATATATATAATATATATATATACTATATATATTATATTATATATATACAAATATATATATATTTAAATATATATATATACATATATATATAATATATTATATCTATATAAATATATATACATATTATATTATATAAATAGATATTATATATTATATATATATACATATATATTATATATATATATATATATTATATATATATAAATTTATATATATATATATATATATATAATATTATATATTATATATTATATAATATATATATAATATATATATATATATATATTTATATACATATAATACTTATATGTATATTTATATATTATTGATATATTTGATATATATTTTCATATATCTATATATATATATTTGTATGTTCTCTATAATCTATATAAGTATATATATGAATGAGATTCGTTTTTTCGAATTTTAAGCCTTCATCTATCGCATTACTTTAGGTTTCTTTTAAATGGACAACCGATTGCTAAAGATTAGAAGTTTTATTATTGCCAGCCGCAAGGTAGCGGTTACGTTGCTTCTTGGATTCAGTAGCATGTCAGTATTCATTGTATAATTAGTGTCTGTACTTGTCTTCTCAGTTCGAAGTTTTACGATTTAACTCCAATGAATGAGAAATATATTCATTAAGTATAAGAGTTATAAACAGGCAAACAATAATATACATAATGGTTGCAATATCGTTAATATTGATGGTGTGATCCGAATCATTAAAGTTTGCACGCAAATGTCCACACGGTGCAATACAGCTATGTCCTATAACGCTATTTAATGCAATTATGTTGGAAGGATTAGACAGAGATTGTCGCATATAACTGGGAGCATGTATGACTGAAATGTCGTTTTGAAATTTTATGATTCGTACCACTGTAGGAGTTTCTGCGTTCATCTCGAGTAAACCAGTACTAAGACTTGCCTTGCTTGAAAGTGACATATCACATTCATATACATACATACATACATACATACATACATACATACATACATCATACATACATACATATACATATATACATACACACAAATATATGAGATATGTATATGTAACCAACACATCCCCCTTTATATATATATATATATACATATATAAATACATATACATACACACACACACACATATATATATATACACACATACATATATTCATATATATACATACATATATATACATACATATACATATATACATATACATATACATAAACATATATACATACATATATATATATATATATATATAATTATATATATATATACTATATATATAGTGTGTGTGTGTATGTGTGTGACCGCGTGTGTTTCGTTGACGATCTTTTTTCCTCCGTCTTCCTTTCGTTGGATCTTTCCTTTTCCTATGTTTCTGACGAAGTGCTCCGCTCGAAACGTTAAATCCTCCTTTCTTTGCTTTCCTGACCGTCCAATAATACTATACTTGTTCCACGTCCTCGCGTTGTTGTTTTTTCTCTTTGTGTTTTTATGTTTGGATTAACTATATATATATGTACAGTATACGTGTGTGTGTGTGGAGGTACTGTTCAGTAGTGTCAAATCAAGAAACATTGGCTTACGCAGCGTACTTTTTAACGAGATAATATTTTTTTTTTCAAGAAAAGAAGCTGAGTTGTAATAGCTAATTTAACTTACTTTAAAACAATACTCTCAATAGGAAGTTTATATGCACACAAACTTTTATATCATCAGTAACATCAGAAATATTTGTAAATTACGTTAGAGCTCATCAGAACATACATGGCTTGTTAGATAAAAGTATTTATCTTTATATCCAATTTCTGTACAACAAGAATAGCAGGTCAGAATTGATATAACAATCAAGAGAACGATTGATATACTGTTTAGCGTACAGTTTCAATTAATGGTACGTTTAATTCTGGCCATCATTTGACAGTCAAAGCAGAAGTGAATGTGCCGTTAGCTAATATTATGAACAACAGCTTCACATAATACAGTTCTTCATTTAAGAGATGAGGAATTACGTACATTATTTACATTATTTACATTTGGCAGATATTTGTCCTCACCTTGTTTGATCTTAACACAACGTTTCGGCTGATACACCTTCCAGCCTACGTCAGGTATCTTAGGGATATTTCGAAACTGGGTTTCCCTAAGGTATTTTTCGATGTTGTTGTTGTTATTATTATTATTATTATTATCATTATTATTATTATTATTATTCTGGAATCAAACTCGGAATCTTGGGGCTAGTAGCTCGCGCTTTTAACCACTACGCCATATACCCACGGGCAATTATGAAATGAATTTTAGGGCTTATAAATCTAATATTTTCCTATCTTTCCTTAATAGCGGTTTCCATATGCTATTCATGTCTGCACTGGGTCTGCTTAGGCGGTTGTTGTGTCTAGCATATGTGCTGCTTCCTTTAGTTTTCGTATTTTCCAGTGGTGTTCTCTGTCTATTATTTTAACTTAATCCCACAGAGGGAGGTTGTCTCCATTTTTCTATACATGATCAGCTATACCCGATTTATCAATATCTCCTCGTGTCACAGCTTTTGAGCGGGCAGTATGTCCCGCCTTTGTATAACCTACCACACCTGCATGGGATGGAATACACGCAGTTTTTGGTCATATTGTCTTTTATTGGTGGTTTTACTGGAAGGAGATATTTGCGAAATGTTGTATTACTCTAGAATACTGTCCTGATATCATATGAGCCGCAAATCTTTTGTATCTTTTCGGATAGGCCATCCACATGGTAGACAGACTATGGACAATTCATTGGTTTCATCCTCTCTTTTTTTAATAATTGGAGTGGATAGTATGTTTTGGGGGTAGTTGTTGCTTAACAGATTGTTACTGAGCTTGATCATTTCTTCGTGGTGGGTATCACAATCGCTACTTATATTCTCGATGTTTTAGGCACTGAGCAATCCTTCTATTTACACTGTATGGATGGTGGGAATTGAAGTTTAGGTATCGTCCAGTGAAGGTCGGCTTGCGGTTTACGGATGTCCTGAATCCATACTTGATGCTTGTTATTAATACGTCCAGGAATACTAGTTGATTGTCTCTTTTCCTTTTCTATTGTGAACTGTATTGATGGCTTTATTATTGAGTTTACATGATCTAACATCACTTGGACATCTTCCTGGTGGGGCCGGAATATAAAGGTGTCATCAATATATCGCGGCCATAGGGTTGGTTTTAGTGGCGTTGATCCTAAAGTCAAATTCTCAAAGTATTCTATGTACATATTGGCTAATATCGGTGATAATAAGGAAACTCATAGCTAAACCCTCTTCCTATTGATATATATCAGTGTCTATACTGAAGGAGGTAGTTTCTACACAAAAGGTCAACATTCCCATCAAGTTTCTTATTAGTATATTAGTGCGTTCTTTTAGATGGGTGTTTGTCGCTAGTTTTTCTTTAATCACCGATAGTGCTTCACCAGTTGGGACTTAGGTGAACAGACTTATCACATCTAGACTCACCATCTGGTTGGATTCAATGATGGCATCTTTAAAGAATTCTGTGAAGTGGGTGGAATTATTCACGTACGATGTTGACTTTCCTGCTAATGGACTGATTGTATCCACAAGGAAGTGACTCAGTGGCTGACATACTGAACTTCTACAGCTCACTATAGGTCTTAATGGAATACCATCCTTGTGAATCTTAAGGAGATTGTACA